>NW_009604256.1:0-18817 GCF_000690535.1 Cariama cristata | reverse complement strand
GTCAGACTTCGGCCCCTCAGCAGCCAAAATGGCTCCAGCCAGGCCATCCCCTGAGGCGAGGACAGGCCAGGGCTGAGGACAACATGGACGCCATGGGGGCTGTGGGGAAACAGCCCTGGGCAAAGAGGAGGGACAGCACCGTGATGCAGCCAGTGCTGAGGGAGGAAGAAGCTCTGCCATTGTGCAGACTCCGAAGGGTTGAGGAAAAAAGTATCCTAAGCCAGAAAGGATGGCAGTGACTGCTGATAAAAGGCCATTCAGTGCCCTGTGGGGAGCCACCAGAGACTGTGGCCTGAAGGGAGATAAAGACAGACTTTATGTTTTCAAATGGCACCTTTCAGCTGCCCTTTCTAACCCAAATCTCCTCCCAGTCTGAGGAGGAAAAACCCCTTTGGGAGCTCTTCCCCCCCCCCTGTGAGGGAGACCGGCATTGCCCCTTCCCCTCAGTAGGGCTGGCTGCTTGGGGCAGGGGCCGCTGAGGGCCATAGTGCCACGGGTCCTCTGCCCCAGCATAGAGAATGAGGTCCTCCAGAGAAGGGAAACACGTCCCCACCATCTAGGCAGCTAAGCAAAGGATTCATACTCTGAATAAAGTTTAAAAAGACTGGCATTTTGCTGAGACGAAGACACAGGTCCCTGTGGGAATGCGAGTTTCACAGGAAAGCAGACGTACTTCAGGCTGTCCTGTCTGCTGAGTTTTAATGAGCGATGTCTTCCTTCCACATTTCCATGCGAGTGCTGTGCTGATGGAGTGCTGTCATGGCAGTTCCTGGGAGGGAAGCTCCCTGCACAGCCTCCATACAGAGACAGCGGAGCAAATGATGGGGACGGCTGCTCTGCTCCCCTCGGTCTCTGCGCCGTGCCCCCCAAACCCTCCCACCACATGCACGTCTCTACACGCAGCTGACTGATGGGTGCTGATACCAACCTGTCCCAAAACAAGTGCATTTTCCCCCTTATTCCAATGAATGATAGAATAGATGATGGGACTCGCTCAGTGTCAACAGCAGGGACAGTTCTACCTAATCTGTAATTAAAAGCATTTCCTGTTCTTAACAGTTATTCAACAGATACAATTAGTTACCTACTACCTCGAGTTTAATCATCTATAATGTCGATTGCTGTCAGCTTATTTTATTCATGTGAATATGGTTATATAGATATTCAGTGTACCTCCTGCCACTGAATTCCCCTTGTGTCCATTAAGTACTGTAAGCCTATAAATAAAAACTGAACGGTCAGCAAATAATCACATTGCAAATAATCACAAGAATTGGTGCTCCATCAAAGTTATTTCATCCATCGCTGCAAAAGGCCAAACACCTCAAATCTTTCTGGCAATAGCTTTGTCTGATAAAATGGTGTTGACCTACTGATTGATGTACGGTGATCTAACATTTATCATTTCTCTGAGGTGGCGACGGAAAGAGCATTCCCCTCCAGGAAGATCACCCTTTTACGGTAATGCCCCATCTCCTTAAATTGAGTTCCTAACACTTGTTTCTGTCTCCTGTGCCTCAGAGGTTGAGCAGATTTACCTTGGTTATGTACAGCACAGTTACTTGCAAATGCTTTCAAAGTTACGGCCATGCTTCTTATCCACTGAAGACTGTTACTTTAAAAAATCTACTCATTAACATTGCAGCATTATTTTGCATGATGTGAGTGATTACCTCTGCTATTACTCAGGACAACATCTAGTGTTAACCTGTGTCTCACAATTAATAAGATAGCAACTCCTGGTCAACAAAGAGAGTCAACAATTACTTTACTCGTATTCTTCACTGAATTTAAGCCCTGACATGTACGCCTGCTCACGCTAAATACCACTATGGTTATGGTCTTTTATTCAAAGTATATTATTTTAACCAGACATGGAGATCTGGCTAGAACATGTAGTAACTAAGATTCTTGATCTTGTTGTAACCTGTAACAACCACCATACTTTCCAACGGTCTGGTTTAATGTTTGCTTTTATGAATATTTTTCCTTCTGCTCGCTAGTTAAAATAGAGAGAGAGAGAGGTCACCCGTACTAGCGGGTGCATGTTGCCTTACACACTGCCTCGTCTTCTGTAGCGAGAGGTAAGAAAGGGGACAAAGGAGCACATGTGCAAGAATTACAGAAAAGAAAAAAGCACACATACACCGAGAAAGCTATGCCCTTGTGCTGCAGCCAAGCAGCCTCTGACAGAAAGCAGAAGAGAAGACTTCACGGAGCAGTTTGCTTCCCTGCATGGGGGACAAAGATAAAGCAAAAAGCAGCAGTGGAGCTCCTTCTGCACTGATGAGACTCAAAGCCTGTTCCTCTCAACTGCCCCTCATAGGAGGAAGTTTTGGAGAAGGTAAAAGATAACAGATGTTTTCTCCATCAAACCCACCAGCTTCATCTTTACATGTTGATGTAATGAAGCAGAAATTCTGCATTCTATAGCAGAACCCCCTGTCTGAAAAATCCCTGTGCCTGGAGCAGCTGGCAGAGCTCCAGGGCAGCGCAGCACACCACGCTCCTCTGTTCAAACAAATCCAGCGGACTCAACAAACATTGTTTGATTTAAACATTTTCCCAGACTTCTGTCCTTTCTCGCCTCGCAAAGGTTTGAAATAGCCTCGCAACCTCAGTATCTGTTCAGGTTGGTTAAGCCTCACATGGCTCTGGACTAACCAGCTACCCACAGGACCAGAGCTACCTAAAGCCCTCTTTTAAAGGTCCTAGGCCAAAAAAATCACAGGTAAATGAAAAGGTATGGTTATTCTATCTTCCACTGCAGGTACTAATAGGAAATCGCAAATTTATTCTGGTGAAATGTGCTGTAACTTAACCACGTCAGATACCTTGCTTTGTCAAGTTAACAACAGGCTTTTACATCCATGGCTTTATTACAGGAATAAAGCTCTGCTTTCAAAGGAAATCGCTTTAGGCTGCATCACATGTTATACCTCCATATGGTGATAGTTATAAAACCCTTTCCTTAGGCATATCCAGGAAAACTCAAGAGTTGCTGTCAAGGCTGACATAACAGTCTGCTTTATCTCCTTAGTGGATGAACAGACTAAAATAGCCTTTTTCTCACAGAATGCTAACATAGTTCTGTTTCTATATATAAGCCCATGGATTTATTGCAAGTCTACTGATAAAGCTAGCACTACAATAACCTCTGCAGACTACTTAGTGATTTTTTCCCCTTTAGAAAATTTGAATATACTCCTAGTACTTCTCATTTTAAATCTTTTTTAAAGTTGCTTCAGGAAAACAACTTTTTTTGCCGTGCACTCGCACATTTCCTAATTTGACAAGCACCTCAGAAAACAGACATGAACCAAACAATGCCAATTCATGTATTTGGGCTCAATCTGTCAGCTAGAGAAGTGAAATTAAAGTTATATATATGCCTTAACTTATCAAATGTCCATCTAATAATGTCGTGTCCGAATCAATTGCCAACTTTGTTCGCAGTGGTGATGCCTAACCCTGCCTGGCCAGAATTTAACCTGATGACCGGCTTTCAGAAGACTGCATACCACTGCCAGTCACATGAGCCATGCTGGCTCCCAAACACCTTCCTCTCCTTTATGGCTTCGCCTGAAGCATTAGTAAATCTGCCTTTTAGACACCTATTCGGCATACTGTTAATAGCTGATGGTATGCCAGCACCCTTCTCCTCACTGATTTCCAGTTCTTCAAACAAACCATTAAGCAAGGGTTTTTTTAGTAATCTGAAAATGATCTTAAGGGTCATTTCCAACCAAAATGATTCTATGAAAAAAGGAAAAAAAGGAGGTTATTTATGGTAAGCTTTCAGCAGTTTGTCGTTTACTTTTTTCTTCCAAATTTCTTCTTTCTCTCTGCTGTAGTTACTGGCAGGTTGTAACAACTTCCTCACTGTGGATGCAAGCTGGAGATCTGATGTAATTCTGACAACAATAGACCACACCTTTCTGTGGAAAGTTTCTAAGGTGTGGTAACAATTACTGTGTCTTGCTCCTGGAGGGATGGGTAAGTAGGTAAAATACAGCTGGATCCGTAAGTGCTATTATAGAATGTACCCAGCTTGAGTTCCAGTTATCCAGTAACGCAATTTTTTTGGTTTTCTTCAAGTTTTTCTAAGTTCTTTTTTTCTGGAGCACATTAGAGCAACATAGGCTTTAAATGTGAGAATCTTCCTTTAACAGTATTCAGCAACTATTTTCCTTTTCCTGCTAATTAGTAAATGCTGGCCTAGATATGCCAGAGCTAGAGCAGAACAAAGGCAAAAAAAGCCTCGGATAAAGCCAGAGGGGAGGGGTACTGTGTCTTGTTTTCTACCTCAACAACTCATTTATGGTGCTCCTTTCTTTTTGAATTTGTATGTAGCTTTTAAGGGTTGTGTTTCTTTTTTTCTTTATGACTTCATTTTCCCTAAATACAGAAGGTCATACAATGATACCACCTTCGCAGGTGGTTGTGCTGGCCATTGCCTCTACAAGCTTACACCAGCTGTAAGTCTGCACGGAAAAACCTTGGCTAGCCAGACATCTGAAGCAGATCGGAATTCAGGAGGAGCTGGGTTGGATGTTTGTGTGTCAGGTCTGGTATAGTGACACTGCATTCTCCTGTATTACTCATGTACTGACTACCTAGAAATCACTTTTAATTCAGATAATTATACTGCTGCTCAGCTCTGATATTTTGCTTTTAATGCTCCTGTATCTTGCTTACCTCCATTTACCGAGGTGACATTGTTTTTTCAGCAGGGTGGTTTAGAAGCTGTCACAGAAACTGAAGCTGAGCCATTCAGGAAAGTGCAAGATGTTCCCTTCCCTAAAAAAATCAAGCAGAATAGAAATGAAGAACAGGTCTGACAGCACAGTTTGCATTTCCCATTATTATTTGCACTCCTACTATTTTCACCTCCTTGCTTTGTTTATCCATGATATCATGATTGAGTACATTTCTCCCTTACCATGCAAGTAGGTGTTATGATTTAAGCTTTGTTTTCTTAAATAACCTCCTACGACAGACTCCTCCTTCTTCAAAACACAATCTCCACTGCACTTTTATTTTTTCACAGGCATCAGATTAGGTACCATTCTCGTTGTCATTCCTCTAACCCCAGAAGAGAGGCAGCCCGGGTAGAACTGAGCAGTACTTACTCAGTAATTAACTGACAGCTGTCTGTCAGCCACAACCGTGATATATGAAGCTGATTGAGGGGCCATGGAGAGAAAGGAAGAGTTCAGTCTTCAAAACTCTTCAATCCTTGTCCTTTTTACTGACACATTGAGGAGGAGAAATACTTGTCCCTCTGGAATAGAACAGAAATCATATTTCTACCTGGCCAGCACAAATCGTACATTTTTAGCCTATGCCAACCTCAGTGTGAACTGACAACTTTATAGATGAAAGTAATCAAATCTCATCCTTCAAACCAATGAATCTTTACCATCGAACATTACATTTTCAACTACTGAACAGAATTAAATTGTTGGGTTTTGCACATGTCTGCCCATAGCAATTTCAGGTTCTAAGTACTGGTGTTGATCTGTGACTGTGCCATTTTACAAGTCAAAACGACAGAAATCTCCCATGATACGGCACAAGAATTTTCAAACCAGCTAAAAAACACTCACCTTTGCAGATGAAAAAAGTATTACCTTACTTGAGAGGAAACAAATCACTTACCTGACAGCTACTACTGAAATAAAGCAGAGTAAATACAGGAGGACTGGTACGCTGTACTTACTATCGGGTACACACTTCTTGATAAGATCTGCTATTTCCCAAATACATGGATAGTATTTACTTTACAGATTAATTATACTTGGAGTGAAAACATTCTGAAAACTTTGTCACTAGGTAAATATCTTAAGCTAAAAGTTTAAGTTAAATTTCAAACTCCTTTGTCCAGTTATATTTCGTCACATCCTACTGGGCAATGTTTTTCTATTAAACATCTTTCTGAATTGGTTTTGCTCTGCTTCATTATTCTTAAATAATCTCTAGAGGAAGTTCACCAGATAGGGATTTATCACATCTTTCCAAATAAAAATGCCTGTCCTAAACTCTGCTGTCGTAACAGTCACGAGGTCTCCCAGCCCAGTTAGTGCGTGTGTTGTAAGAAACAAGAAAAGTACTGTACTTACAAGCTTATAAACTTATAAGCGTGAAGAGATAAAGCTAATCATAGGCTATTGTAATTCAAATACCCCATATAGCTTGCCTAAAAAAGATACGCTCTGCCAGAGGTCAGTGCAGAGGTCTATGTGGGAAGCAGACCTTGGGATAAAGTACTTTGACTTCCCTGCTCTTCATCTTTGGGTGAAGCCACTTGACCTCCTTTGGAGGAGGCCATTTTATACTCTTGTGTATAAAACAGGGAGGACTCAATTTTACTCTGAGTTTGCCATAATCAGAGGCTGTTTTCTAATGTAACCTCATCACAGTCCTCTGCATTCGAGGAATGAAAAGAAAAGCTTATAGTTATAAGGCAGCATTTTTTTTTTCTCATAGAAAGACCCAGCAAGTTTATATTGCTTCATCAGTATGAGACAGCTTCTGCTCAGCTAAAACTCTTGCAACCCAAGCTACGTTCATGATTTTTGTTTCTCCTGGAATCTGGACCCTTCAGTCAGATCAGTTTTTTCAACATATCATGCCATTAATAGTTAGATACCTCTGTTCGCTGACCATGAGAACTAAATTATATGTACCACATAACATCCTGCTTGCTTCAAAAATCTAAGAGCTCTTCATCTCTCTGTTAGTTATCTTTTCATCACTGTCGCTATAAAAATGGATATGCAGTTGAAAGTGGGTCATATAAAAAAAAAAACAGTAATAAAAAAGACCTTCCAGAAATGATGCCCCAAGACATAATCAGAACCCTTAAATATCTATATTTCAATGGGTTCAGTGGAGCTATAGTGACTTAAGTAATTCTTTTTATGGTAGTCAATGATCAGAAAATATTTCTGCATATTCAGTAATGCTTCATCATTCATACTTTACACACTATAATAGTTTATTTTTCAATTTATACTTACGAGTTTGGTCTCAGGAGGTTAGTGATATTTTCACATATTCATATAAGCTTTTAGTGTCATAAATGTAGTGTCATGAATAATTGTCATCACCCAAGAGGGATGTAAAGCCTACCAAGTTCTTTTCTAAAAAATTGAATAAACCTTATGTCACACCAGGGATTTCTTGGTTTTAAGTGTCTCCAATTAATTACTGTTGCCTAGTAGATTAATAAGCTGTCTGATATTTGCTGGAGAGATGTAAAGGCAGAATTCTTTCAGACAAGCACATCCAGAAAATAACACTTGCTCACTGGAGATAATGCTTTCCACTGATTGTGTTAACAGGTAATGTTTCTTACATCTTGAACAACTACAGTCTTGAAAATATTTACAACTCTTCTTTAATCTTTCCTTTTTTCCACCCTTCTCCCATGGTGTCATATGAGGTCTGACTGTGTATCACTACCATTTTGAAATGTCCTGGATATAATTTGGAGCCAGGCTGTTTTCAGGTGAAATCATTTTAATGGATTTTAAGTAAGAAGCTCTTACTCCATCTATTAAAAACAGTTTATATTAGCTTCCCCTTTCAAACTGCCTGAATGCGTGAAGTCTCCTGAAAATTTACAACATATGTACTATGAGGTGATACCTAATTTAGTTTATGCTATGAAAGTCTGATCCAGTTCCCATAGAAACAAATTAAAAACATTGTGTTGACTTAATGAAAATTGGATTCGACCCTAAAGGGGTAGGACTCTGCTCATATGAACAGAAAGGAAAATATAGTATGTCTTCCAGTGTTTAAAGTGAGAATGAAAATTCAGGAATCTCGCTTAAGAGAGGAGAGAGATAAAGACTTAATAACAGTGAAGTCAGCAGAGATAAACTGATATAAATGCTTTCAGATGAACTGTACCATTCTGACAAATGATGCAAAACCATAGTAGCTGTCACAGCCTCAGGTTAAAATCAAGATGCAAAATAAAGATGTTTTGCATGATAGAGACTGTGCTGCATTTATGAATGTAAGAACATATATTCAGCTCAGCATTTTCATCTTTTTCACTTTATACTTGCATTTATGACCTCATCTAGGTTTCCTACCCTTGTTTTCTTAGCAGTCATAAACCTGCTATACTCTGTGCTTAGGGACTTTGTGAGCTATTATGGATTCTGCTCGGAGAGTGTATGTTCCAGTGCCTATGGAGCACTGCATCAGTGCTATAAGCTGGCTTCTTTTTCAAACTCATATACTACAGCTTTCATATTTTGCAAACAGTATTTCACGTAAGGATAAAGAGTTCCCTGAAAAAAAAAGCGACGCGGCCATCTCAGTGGAGGCCCAGAGGTCCTCCTGTGCTCTACATAGAATACGTCGGAGAAAACAGTCTTCCTGAAGCTTCTGGCATGCTTTTGCTCCCTTGGATCTTCCAGAGGGAAGCATAGCAGCTGAAAAAGTTGAATTATTCCATGCTGTTAAGATTGTGGGTGACTGTGGCATTTTGGGCTACCTGTAATTCACTCTGAAACCCTTTCTGATAGCTTCCACATAGCTTCCACCGTTACCACTCGGTGAGTGTGAAATGAAGTGGTACTCATTTGTTTCCTCCTTATCTAAAACTCTCTGCAGCATTAATCTTGAATAGGATAATTACTATATCTAGATCAATCCTGTAACAAATTTTGTCCTTAGAATGTGAATCATCATCATTGATGAAATGCTGAAGCAGAATCTATTAAAGCTCCAAATGTTTTCATACTTACAAAAGACAGGGCAGTAAACTTATCCAGAATCTGGATTTTTGGAAAATCATGCTTAAAGACTAGTAGCCACCATTAGAGAAAATAAAGTTGCTGAGCCTACAGTCAGATTATATGCTTTTTTCTAGTTAATTGATCTGGTTTTGCAAGTGAAAAAGTGTATGAGATGTTAAACCCAGCTGTTCTTTGTTGGGACAGTTCCCATAACTGGGAATGACAAAGAGAAAAAAAAAATCCCATGTTCATTTTGACATTGAAGTTCTTCATTAAAAAGGCTATACATTAAGCATGGAATATAAATACTAATTTCAGAAGAAAGGCAAATGAGACATTGTGAAGTAAAGACCGTGAGTAAGGAAACATAGCCAAGATGGATTTGATTAATACATTAGGAATAACAAAATAACCCAAGCAATGTGAAGTTTCCCAGCACTAAGTAACCTTAATTACATTCTACTTCTCTAACACAAACATACATGTTTACCACAGGGCAGCTATCCAAAATGTTGAGCAGTAAATTTCTGTATTTATTTCTATAATTCTTGATATCAGCAGTCTATTTTAAAAAGCAAAACTAAGGTAATGTGATGGTTTGTATTTAGGGTCAGAGGCAGTCTCTCACTGACTTCCCAGCACTAAACTGAGCCTTATTAACGAGAGATGTTTTGTGCTGGTGTAATTGTTCTCAAGTCTGTCTGCCCTCCACTCAGATAGTCCATTTGCCACTTTTCTGGAGGGGAGAAAGTGACTACCAAAATTACGACTCAGGCTCTCTACCGGGTTTTACAGCTCTGTATTGCCGGGAGGTTGGCGAGACCAGCAGTGACCAGGAAAGATTTGCTGCTGCCCAACCCTCAGCAGCCCAATCTCAGCAAAAACCTGAAGCAAAGGCAAAAACTGCTCTGAATGGTCCCACTTGCATAAGGCTGGTAATGAATTTTATGCCCTTGGATGTAATGCATGATGGAGCCAGGGACCCCACTGGTGTTTCCCTGCCGTGCCGTGTCTTTTCCCTCTTCGAGGGGAGAAGGGCGATCAGCCTGATACTGCTGACGGTACAGCTCCAAGCATCTGCTATCTCTCTTTAGCAACGACGTACTGTCAGTTGACCGAAGACTCAAACCCCAAACAAACTGTTAAAAGATAAAGAGGGACAAGGTAAGAGTTAAGATAAAACATTTGAAACCACATTCTCCTATTTGGAAATTCTCCATATATTTCACTGAATGAAAATGATTTGTGAATTGAAAGAGGTAATAGCTGTTTATAAAAGTGGCAGGATTTGTTATCACCGTGAAATAAGAGCAAAGCCTGAAAAAAGTAAAATTCTCTAAATTATGAGAGAGGTGGTTGAACCCCATGGCAGTGACATTTAGAACTGTAAATATTGGAATGAAGCAAGCAAGTGAATAATGCCTTTCCACAAAACACTGCTCATAATAAACAATATTTTCAGTCCCTACTTTAATGCCTTGTGGTATGTTAAATACTATTGCCACATTAAAATACAAATTCCAAATTTGAAGTGTTACAGAAATAACTCCTAAATACCTTGAGGAAAGATGTCAATGTCAAACAAAATTAACTCACCAGCAAAAACCAGCTTGTCTTCTGTTATGGATGGACTGCAAGGAAGTAAGAAGACATTTGTACAGAGATAAATAAATTTGGAGTAGGGGGTTATAGTACCCTTCTGGAGGAATCTGCATGTATTATTATTATAAACTACATTTGAGCCCATGAACTGCTGTGCATCCAGATTTGGGCAGTGAACGTCTGAGATTTCTTAATAAAAGAAGTACTTTTAATAGTCACTCTGCTACAACCAAAGCCAGTTTTGCATTTCAAAGGGAATAATTGTATTTATTCCCTCATTAAACAACCTATTTTTCAACTGGAGACAGGCTTCATATTTTGAAGTGTTCATATTTAAAACAAATACCTTCTTATGCTGAGGATGTTACTTACTGATTAAAACAGGGATCCAGCTCAACTGGTCAAGTTATTTCACATCTCTCTCAGATGTCAGCACTGCTAAGGATGAGATTGATAATACCTGCCTCCTTCATGCAAAGATGGGGCAAGGTTTATTAGCTCTTTGTAAAGTTTAAATGAAGGATGTTGATCCTGCGATGCGAGGAAGATCTTCTTGTTCCTCCCAACTTCGTGTAAAATTCACATTTTGCAGTCTGAAGCTGGGGTGGTTGGGCTTTAGCCTATTGACCCACTGATTCACTCAGACATTAAGGTAAAATAAGCAGTACATAGCTGAGCATTTAAACATCAAAACGTCTAGGGTAAAGGGTCAGTTGATGCCAGAATAAGTAGCTCCCATGAAGTTTAGCTTTCGCACTGAATAATGCACCTCACATGTGAGGCAGACCAGGTCTTTCTGAGTTTTGCTGTTCTGGATGACTTTCCTCGGTCTGTCACCACCCTGAAGCCGAAGGTCCTGCTACCGTGACACTTTTAGGGCTTAACAGAATTTTTTTATTTTTATATTGCTTCTCAGGAAGTATTTGCACAAGACTTTACAAGCGTGTTATTTTCAGCAAAGGAGGTGTGTTTGTCTATTCTCAGATTGCTTTTGGACTTACAGACCTTTTCCAGCTCAACAGTTATATCTGAATTACATTCCTGATTCCAAGCTTAAGCAGAACAAGCTAAATCCTGAGAGACTTCATGTACACAGAGCTATTAATTGCAATTAGAGTATAATACAGAAGGCGGCTGACAGATGAGATTTTGTTATCTGGCCTCAATCAGCTCACATGGACTGGGGTTGTAAACTTTATTTCCCATCACATGACTCCTCTGTATATTCCTTGGTAGTCAGCCTTGAAAGACACCAGTTATCATCTACAAGCCCTATTAAATTCTCATAAATATTCAACTTCAGTGGTGATTTGCTGAACACCACGCACTTGATGTTCTCTTTCACCCTGGGGTAATTTCCCTCGATAAACATTGAAGAAAATGCAACCAAAGTTAATTGACACAATTTCCCTTTTTCATTCTGAGCGTAGTTGCTCCTGGTTTTACTCTGGTTGCACATGCCAAGGATCAGTTGTCTTAGAGAAGGATTTATTCTGCCTGAGCAAGAAGGCTCCCTGTTAACCACAACATCTTCCCCCCGGCACTTCTGGGACAGTCTCCTCCAGTCATCCCGAAGTCTTTTGCCAGCTGTTTTCATACTCAAGGATAGCATTCATCTTGTGGTGGAAAACTTTATAAAAATGAAATCTGTTGTCACTGTTAACAATCAAGAAGTCCTCCTGCCCTTTCATGCAACCCTGTAACTTCCCCCTGAAAGGATGCTTCCCAGAAAACAGATATTTCTATTTCTGTTTTAACCAGAATTACTCAGAAGCACTTTTTTGAAAGGTACTTTTTAGATGTTTAGTTTACCTCTAAAAGCCATGGTATCAGGAGCATCATCATGAAGTCTGACACTGTTTCATGTCTCCTAAACAGAATTGATAGCGCTGATCTGCCTCTCATCAAAGCCCACCCAATGTTCAGTGACGATACCAGCTTCACTTGCATAAAAATAACTGCACCAATTGCTACATTCCTGAAGGTTTTTACAACATTTGATATTGAGACTTCAAAATAGGGAGATAACTGGGAAATATAAATGTGTTTTCATAACGCTTAACTTTGTTTATGATGGCGTTATGTACACAGAATGCTTTCTGCAGAATGTGCCTCCAGCTTACGTATTATTTCCTTGCTCGAAGCCCTCCAAAGATTAGTGAGTGTGTCAGCATCAGTTTATACCAAAGCAGGCTCCAGGGCCAAAACGTGACACTTGTAAGGTTGGAAATTCTATGGTAAAAATGTCTTAAACATATGAGTGTGACATTTTTTTCTCAGTATAAGTTAAAAAGCAACATCATTAAATTAAGAATTTAAAATGTTTTCCATTCCCGTCTGTTTTACGGGAGACTTGTCACCGTGCTCCTAAAGATTCCTGGGCTTCTGCAATTTTCAAAAGCATCTCTGCAAAAATTTCCAATTTTGTTCCCTTCCATTTGCCAGGCAGTTTTCCTGTTTCCCTTTTTTTTTTGCTGTAGCTGCAGGAGCCAACCTGGTTGCCTTTAGTTTGCATGAGCAAGGCTGTGCAGAGGTAATCAGACAAACGAACCTGCCAGGGAATGGACAGGGTCAAAGAGCATCAAGAAAAATTGAGCATTCAGTTCTCTCTGATCTCATCTTTCAGTTCACTGATCGCTGCAAGGCCAGCTCCACTGAGTTCCTCCTGCTATGGGAATTAAGATGTCTGGGCACCTTGCAACACTGGGCTCATCGTTTGTAGGTCACCTGTGGTCAAGCCATAAGGGAAATCGGCACGGAGGCATTTTTAAGGGGAAAAAAAAATTACAATTTCCCTTTTTTTTTTTTGTTACTGGAATTGTACAGCAAACTAATCCATTCCCTGTTGATTGGATTTTCAAAACAAGGCCACAATTTTAGCATCCAAAGTTGTTTTTCTTTAACATTAGATCCTTAATAGCAGGTGTTTGGAAGTACTTAAGCCTTGAAGGAAAGGAAAAGCTTCAAGTGCTTTTGAAAACGTAAGCAGTCCTTATGTATTTTTCACATGTTAACCAGCAGCCTTTTTCGTTGGAGAAGGCACAAGGGTCAGTCTCTTTGTCCCAAAGTTTCTAGATCAGGAGAGAGAGAAAACAGCAGGGCTTGCCTGTCTCGTTCATCATTTGGGGAGAGTTTATGCTTCTTTAAATGGGTATTGGGCCATGATTAGGTGTATCACAGTTAAAAAAATAGAGAAAGATGCAGACAGAGATCAGTCCATAGGGATTTTACTCTACAGCCAGACTGGGAAGTGAGATGTGAGGGGAGCATTTGCACAGAGAACCTTGCTTTTTTTTTTTCCCCTGCAGACTGTGAAACGTCCACATTACAAAGCAGATACAGAAAAGGAACTAGAAACCATGTCCTGGGCAGTACATATTCACAGGTGAGCAGATCTGAACCAGGAGATGACAAGGGAGTGGGGAGATGAAGGAAAGTGGTAAAATAGCTGTTTGTGTAACTGGGAGATGGTCTGTGCCAGACTGGGGTGTGCAGGCATCGCTCTCAGAAAGCATCTGTTCCCTTCAGGCTCTCCATACCATTGCCTCCAGATCACAAATCAAGAGGCTCAGCCGCTCGCAGCCACTTGTGCTCAAGGACTGTTATTTTTATATCATATAAACTAATGTAGAGTAAGAAATGACCTGAGTAGGTACCCTGCTGCGCTCTTCAGTCTGACCTGGTACTTGACGGTGGGCCTCCTTCTTCCATGCAACAGCTATAGGATTACTATTTGCTGTTCAGAGACGTGAAACTGGTCCAATACAGCAATGTAACTGGTAAAACATAACAGCCTAATTCAAAACCTCCTGAAGTTAGTGGAGTGCTTCCCTTAGATTTCAAAGGGATTTTGCTCAGCCTCAGAGGACCAGATTTTTCCGAAGATATTTAGATGCCTAATGGGATTTTCAAAAGTACCTTAAAAGACTGAGCATCTAGTTGCCCAGAGATTTAGGCACCTAATTTTCTTTTCATTAGATTTTCTTTTGAAAATGTGATGGCTGGGTGCCAGCCACATTTCTAGGGACACAAAGATCTCTGAAAATTGGACTCTTAGCAATTTGCCAGAGAGCAGGTGGTATGGCAGCAAGCAAACTCAAGAGCACCAGCTCTGGGGTCTGCTGGCTCTGGCTCTCTTTTTGAAGCTCGCCCGGTCAGCCTTCGGCGTTAACGAAATTCCAGTGCATGAGTACGGCTGGCTGACATGACTAAAAATAACTGTAAATAAAGATATCAAAAGTAACTCCCTGTCCTCTCCTTTCCACATTAAGCTTTACGGAAGAAACAACACGTATTTGTAATTATTACTCATGGAGGAAAAAAAGGAAAATTTTTAATCCATTCCAAATGTTGGCTTTAAAAGGCTGAGTTAATTTATTTTTATCTCCTCTGGAGGTATTTTTTTGTTTTCCATAGTGGTTGAAAACTTCCTATGCATCATATTTATTTCCTATTTATTCATTTTTTAAATCTCTCCTTAAAGCTCTGTGTCCTATACTCCCTTTTATTTTTCATGGAAATTTTTGCCATTAAAAAAGAAGACCAGACGTGGGGTAAAGGATATCACTTTATTTAACTTGGCCTCTGCATGGACCTATGCATTTGTTTATGATTTGCAAGGTGTCTGCTTTCATCCAGGCAGAAAATGGTTGCTAAGCAGCAGCATTGCTTGCTTAAAGGCAGAGCCAGGGCCTGATCCTGCACTGACTTGTGCATATGGTTATTCACAGGGTTACGCCCAAGGAAGGTAACTTATACATACCTCCCACCTATACACTAATATATGTCTCTGTATAACTCACATAGATACGTACATGCCTGTATATATCTATGTTCTTGCAGAGATAAAAAGAAATTACGTTTCTGTTCTTGTATGTATTTCTGGGTGCGTCAGTACAAGCTGACTTAAAACCTGGTATCTGTCCTCTTAAATGAATTAATAATTACCTAGATTGTGGTGGTGGTACGAAGCTAGTCCACTGATTTTTGCCTTAGAAAAATCCATCATAAAAACCTTGCATCAGATTTGGGTTTTTTCTGAGTTTCTCGCCAGACTTCAAGCATAAAAATGAAAAGCTTTGAAGCAAACCAGAGCGGTTAGTAATATACACAAGAATTATCAAGTAATGTCTCAGCCTTTCTTGCATTTTCGTCCCTCTGCCATTATTTTTACTAAAAATTACTCATTTGTCGAAATTTTTGCAAGTGTGCAAGATGCATGAAACTGTAAAAACACTTGGAGATTGCCCTCATTAATCCTTCGCTGAATTTTTTCATTCGATCTTGAACACAGAGGTCAGGAGGATGCACTCTGTCTTCTCACCTCATAAAACAGACCAAAAGCTGCAGAGGAGATCAGTGCAAATATATAGATTTCATATATTTATCATACAAATATAATATAATATGAAATGTGGATATCATATCATTTTAGATGGGCAAGTGATGCGACTTCAGCAAACCCGATCTAACCTGCCGTAAAGCCACTGCTCCCACATAGAACTGGTGTGCTTTTAATCTTCAGAGTGCTTTAGACACTTTACTTAACTCGCAGTGTTACTCTCTACAAGTCAAGTATCTGGGTGCTGGTACAGCACCTGGGAAGCCGGTCAAAGTACTGCAGTGGCTTTTTTAAACCCAAAAGAGGGAGGTAAATTGAGGAGAGATGGCATAAATTCCTTGCTTCATGAGCCTAGTGGCAAATAGGCTGGACTGCAACCTATAAAACTAACTCGTAAAGTTCCCTGGATGTAGCCCTGATTGCCAGGTGACTTGTGGCGAATCACATAGTTTATCCGCATCTTGTTTTCTTTGTGTGTGCTGGCTCAGCTCTGTAGGCACCTGGGAGGTACCGTGATAACAAACAGGGCGACACGCACGTGCCAGATCGCTCCGTCTTGGGATCACGGCAGGAGTACAGACGGACAGACGCTTAGATAAGTCTGTTTTCAGATCGCTCTGCTCTCTTTCCTCCACCGCCGTCTGCATCTCTGTGGCAAATCACACAGTCACTAGTATTAAATGATGGGGAGCTGAACATTTTTAAGTCTAACCATGAAGTCTGACAAGGAACAAGGTAATTTTTGAAACAAGCTTCTGCCGTGCTGTCTTTCCCTGTTATTTTTATAAAAACAAGAGACTAAGTGAATGGTTGAGAGGATTGCAGCTTCTTTGTACCACTGGAGAAGTCTGGGGCATCGAACAAAGGCTGTGGCCACAGCCTTGTCCAAATGAGCCCCTGTATGTGATCCTATGGACCCAGAAGAGGAATGAGATGATATTACTCAAGAAGAGCACAAAGAGTTGCTCTTGGAGGTACATCCAGGTCAGGTTAGACCCCTGGCACAAAAGTTGGAGCAAAACAAAACAAGGTTCAAAAGCAAATACATGAAGAGCAGGTTGTTATACCTCTGTTTGAAATACTACAGAAAGAGGCCAAGGAAAAACTGATCTTAATCATCAATGGTCGTTTTGCTAATCCAGATGGGATTAGACAAGATACTTTGATGAGAATTCCAGTCTCACCCTGTACCTATGTCTATTATTTTTCAGCATACCCACTACTGATTCTTAATTAACTGTATATGAACACATTCCCAAGAAAGCAGGAGTGTAGCCTAAACTTCTCAATTTTTCCCACTGCTGCTAACATTAATTTGCTTCTACAAGGTGTTCTAGCAACCAACATTTTAACCACTCTGACGCCTAACTTGGCCAGACAAGGTCTAGACTGTCTGGTTATCTAAAACAGCTCCAGCAGCCCCTCAGCAGCCGTCTTTCACTATCGCTTAAAGATGACAATTCTAGTACCTCCAATCTGAATTTTAGATGTATGTAATCACATATATTACTTCTCCCATAGTCTATAACATTTGTCAATGTCAGAGTTTAAAACAACTTCACAACACAACCTCCTTAGCTTATGAAAACCTAATGTTTTGCCCAAATCTCCAGTTCTTAGGAAAACTCATTGCTGTTTCTCTTTGGTGTTGAAAAGCACAACTGATGTAAAATATATTTTTAAAAAGCCAGTGGGAAGTCAAAGAGAAGTCATACACATGAGTCATGGTCCTGGAAACAGCTGTACTGCTTTTGGTGACAAAGGGCTGGGTTTATGCCTTACGTAACGCCAGGAAAAATCAAGATGCAGCAAAATTGCACAAACTGTCTCATCTTCTGTCTTTAAATGGGGGTTCTTTGTCCCTCCAAATATCTTAGTGTCACGCCCTAGGAAAAGGACAAGTGATGTGTTTGCAGTAAAGGCTGGGTCACTTGGGAACAGCGTAGATCAGAAGAGGTTCAAAGTTAATCACTGCTATATCGTGAGTGTTTAACAATATAAAGGGTATGTTGGTCAATTAAAAAATGCCAAAACTCCAAGTTGCACCCAGCCTAACTGCAGGCATCTTCAGGAGAGATAAAAAGGGATATACGGTACAACGGCATCTGTACAGCAGCTACCTTCCACTGGAATTCAGTCTCCAGAGATGCCTGTAAGTACTCTCAAAACTGCTCATTTCCACACCTCCAAAGTACTAACGAAACCAGAGCAGTAATGCCGGTTGTCTCTCTTAGGCACAAATTCTACCTGATACCAAAAATGCTGGATCATGAAAGAGTAACCTTTTCTTCAGCACGTATTTGAAATGGTTATTTTTGTGCCTGGCTGTAGTTTGTTTCCCAATACCCCTAACACTGTTTTATCTTGTGTTTATTGTTACAGTGTTCTGTTTGCCTACTATTGGGTACAGTACTACTCAAAACTAAAGCAAATCCAAATATCTGAGAGATATATTTAGCAGCTCCAGGCCTATTTATATAGTGGGTATAAGAAATGCCCTTAGGCCAATGGTCCATCTTGTCCAGGTTTCTGCCTCCAACAGTGACAACAGAAAACGCTCTTTTGGGAGAGCCCAGGAGCCAGACCACTTTCTGTGGTCCCTCCTACTACCCAACACCCACAACAGTGTGAGGGATGTTAGAGGATATGTCTCTGCCCATTCCCTGTAGTACCTATTTATATACCTGACATCCATGAATTTGTCTAATCCCATTTTATACTGGCCTCCATCACCTCCTCTGCATACAAATTCCAGAAGTTCATTACACACCATTTAAAGAAGTACTTTCTTTAATCAAAGTTTTGAATCTACTTCTTACTTGTTTCAACATATGCCCCTGCTACTGAAGGATTTCGTGAATAACAGTTCATCATGCACCCACCACCTTCATTACTCTGTACTTACTTGGCCCTACCGATACGAAAAGAACTACAAGTAGCCACTTTATGACATGGCACTGCTTGTGCCTTCTCTTAGTCTTCTTCAATATCAAGCCAGCCATATCCAGGGATACTCTGTACGTAGTACTGCTCTCCTGACACCGTAGCCCATTGTGCGTCGGCTGTAGTAGCAAAAGTAGGTGTAAGCATTGCCAGCCAGCTGCCCATTCCCATG
>NW_009604255.1:20582-26560 GCF_000690535.1 Cariama cristata | reverse complement strand
TTTGAAATCGGCTTTCTAGAAGATGCTGCTCGGCATCAAGAGCCGTCCTGGGGAAAAGGGAGCTGAAGGTTATTCTGGTATTTCATGAATTTTCAAAGGTAGAGTTCAAATACTTTTGCTTTTAATGTACTTGCATAGAAAGGCGAGGAAAGCCATGTAAGAACCTGCATAGAATGGTTTAAAAAAGTCAAAATTACTGAGACGACTTCACTTGCTCGGTTTTAAGATGAAAGAATGGAGACTCAGCAGCTCGCCTACAGGGCGCTGGAAAAAGGAGGGATTAAAATAGCCAGTTATCACCACAAGATCCATCTATTAACACAGAGATTATGAAACCACCTCGTCCTTCTCTCCCCTCCTCAGACTGACGAGTGCCTCCTTGCGCTCTCCCCCCCTCCCAGCTGCACCACCACCTTCCTCCCCTTGTCCCTGCTCCATCACCCACCCCGCCAAACGGAGAGAGGGTCCCTCGTCCTGGAGAGGAGGAAGACAGAAGGAGCAGGTACAATTTGGGGATTGCCATAAACCCTGAGGAGTCAACAATATTGTACGCTATGGCTCACGCGGGACGGCTGGGCTTGGCCATTGCTATCTGCCACTCATCTCCTGTGGATGCAGATGAATAACTGATCTCGGAGGAATCAGGATGGAGGGAACGTGGGACCAGAGTTTCAGATCCCAAGACTTAGAAGTTGTCACTCCAGAAGTCAAACAAGAGAGAATAGTACTCAGCAGCAGGACCTCGTCTAAGATCTTTACCCAGCTAGCGTGGGATCACATTTAGCCACATCAATTCAACTCACAATTTCGGTATCCCGTCCCCATCCTGGACATGTCTATATTGGCCAGAACGGCAAAACTTTCATAAGGTCACTGCTGAATCATTCAACTCTTACTGCTAGAGAAACAGCCACAGTTACCATCTCTGCAACACTTTAGACAGCATATTTTTCAGATATATTCCAGAAGAAAAACGGTAGTTTCTCCTCACCATATTTCCAGAGATACAGGACTAGTTACATATTTTTGGCAGTTTTTTGTTCTTTTTTTTTTTTGTGTTAAACGGAGAATCACTCACTGGAAAACAGTTTCAAGTGTGAATTATAATTTTTTTTTATTTTTGGCAAGCAAGCATTTGCACTTCTGTAAAAGGTGCCTCTCTAATTTGATCTTTTCCCCTCCCCTCTTACTTGTGCCATATCAGTAAGGACATATCTTGAAGAGTATTTGCCATAGCATTTCACCACATGCACCAGCAGGTACTTTCCTCACTGAATGACCATAAACCGATCATCTATTTTAAATTCTGTGATGCTCACCTCTTGACTAGAAACGCCGCGTGGCTGGTCTTTTCTGCGAGAAAATAGCAGCAGCAGTAAATACTTGGCTGAAGGGCTTTTTCCTATTTGGATTTATTAAACGAGAATGTAAAATGGAGGGCTTTACTGAACAAACCAGACGTTGACAGTACATATAATCTATGTGTTTCTGAGGAGGCTGCGATCTGAGACCTGTAAACCAGCTGCCATCGTAATTTTACTGAGGTCTATTATCTTTGGTTGTTCTGAACCAAGTCAGCTTGGATGTAATAAAATCGGGTCCTGTTCTGCACAGGCACACAACGCCCCGGTCTATTTGAATATTTGACATGGAAAACTCACAGCGAGCTTCCTCCCTCCCCACAAGTAATGCATGAACCTGCTGCTTTTTTTCCATGAAAAAAATAATCAGTAAATGAGGAATCTCTAGCTGGTGAACGGTTGGTTGTAATAATTGGAGCAGGGACAACCTGCAATTTGGGCAAGCAGTAGTTCAGCCACAGGTAGTGAAGGCACTCAGAGCTTAGCAGAGAGCTGAAAGGTCTCTCCGCATGGCAATCTGCAATTTCGAGATATTCAGACTACATTTAAATGAGCTGGCCTGAGTACTGGAAGCAGTTTAGCTGCAGAGGAGCAGAGCTCTGTGCAGGGTATTTATTCCACCTCTTGGAAGTATAATAATTTAGTAGAAAAAGACCTTGCCAGAATCAATTTTTAATTACCAGTATTCATAAGCTCTGAATCTGAGATATAAACAAAGGGAATGGAAAATTCTCACTTATAATTACATTCTTGAGAGATAACTTGCTTGACAGGAATGTTAATTTCTGGCTACAGAATGCTGAGGGCAGTTTAGGATAGATGGTAGGGAAGGAGCACATCACTGGTAGATTTCTGCTGGTGACCAACTCAAACCAGCATCGCCCCAACTTGTACGTTAATAAAGTTCATGAAAAGGGGATGATAGGCATGGCTACTGTGTGTGAAAAAAAATCCCCTCATTCTCATTTCCTAGAGACTTCAATGTGGGATGTTTCTGCCGGGATCCCATGCAGCCAGTAGTAAAGCATCATCGGATTATTGAAAGAAAAATAGATTTTTTTTTTTGTCCTAAAAATTTTACTGACTATGACATAAGGTAATTAGTTTGGACTTCATTATGATGAATAAAGATGACTTAATCACTGGACTGGAAGATGGTGGTTGCCTAGGGACCAACAATCACAACCTGATTATGTTCAATATGGGATGTATGTGCTTTAAAAAGCCTAAGTGGCCAAAGCCGAGGCAAATAATGAATGGCAGCGAGAGGGAGGAGAGACAGGAGGAAACCCCTGGATGGAAGTGGATGTTTGTATCTCGAAGAGCAAGGTTCCACTCTTTTAAGACTTTATGCTTATATCATATGAGGACGTGACAATTCCTTTTAATCAGAAGAAAACGTCAAATAAAATCTAAACCATTCATGCTTACTTGGATCTGTATGTTAGCGTTCTCTAAGAACTCGTGTGTGTTCCTACAGCATTCGAAAGACCTTTAAGCACTGGAGTAGTTACAGAAGACCGAAAGAGTCCTTAGGTCCTTTCAAAAAAATTGAAAATTGTTAAGAAATATGATGTTAAAAAATTAGATGATTAACTATTGGATAATTAGCCTTTCCATAACAGCAGTAGAAGAAACATTGTAGAATTCTATAAATAACAAATAAATGAAAAAACAAGTAAGAAAATAAAGAACTCTTCAAATAAATGAATAAATAAAAATGTTTCCTTAAATAAATTTCGAATTTCAGACTTTGAGTTCAAGTTTCATCAAGCTATATAACTGTATAGATGGACTACATTTTAGAAAGGGGTGTGTGCCTTCAAGGCATGTTGGATTAATGAAATTAGAATCCACAATATCAATAAAGGACATGCTCAGTGGAAGCAAATGATGGATCATAAGGTTAGAAGCTGAGAAGCTACCTAAGAAGGTGCAAAGAGCTAAAGAGCTTTTTAACCAAGCCAAGAGAGGCAGAGCAAGAGTCAGTGTCTGCCAGCAAAAGCCAAATGTTCTCCATACGTACGGAGATCTTATGTTATAGCACGGTATACAGCACTGGGGACAAAAAGGAGTGAATATACAAACCCTCTTGATTATTCTCTGATACCGAATACCCTCCATGTAATAACTGAATAATGTCTTCTAATGTCATCAATACTACAGCTACAAGCAGTGGATGCCTTCCATTCAGTATATCCAACGGAGAAGGCAGAACTTGCATTTGGCTCTTATTTCTGCTCAAGACAGGGGAGAGGCTGAAGAATATAGACAAGATTAAGAACACATCTTCTGGCTATAACTACAGTTATTTCTTAATGAAGTACTGTTCTTTTTGTCACCAGATTGGGATTATTCTCTTAAAGCAAACGTAGCCTTTCACAGTGAAGGTACATGTGCTGCAGTAGCCGTTCTCCGTCGCTGTTCAGGCTGACGGACAGGCCTGCATATCACCATTCTGTGATCTGAAAGGCCCGGTGAAGAGTAACTACAGGAAGATCTGGACAGATAGACAATTTACAGAGCAAAAAAAGGAACTGCATTTGCTGTCTCAGTAAACTACTCTCTTAAAAAATCCATCCTGCAGAGCACAGTTTGGAGGGGGGAACTTCTGCTTTCATCAGCCCTTTTCTATTTTTTTTTTAAGGAGTGAAGCGTGATTCTACAGAAGTGAATGAAGAAATTCCTTTAAAAGGTCCAGGCCCAGGGTTACGTTGTATTATTTTATGCTTCTTGCTCCAATTTCCATGGTTAAATTGTGCTTCAGCACAAGCATTAGAGTTTTGTGATGCTATCTAGCTAGGTTCCCTCCCACTCCCTCCAAAGCTGATATTTAAACTGATGGCTGCTCTAATTGAAGGGAGTGGAATTATTTTTGGGACTCACCACAAGTGCCTACTCATTTTGCTAAATGCTCCTGTCATTATTAAATGATGAGTACCTTGTCATCACCTGATGTTGTGTTTCAGTTCCAGAAGCACGTTCAGCTTTTCCATCAAATATCTGAATGTGAGCAATACGGCCTTGCTTTCAGTATTCTTTTTGGTACCTCTTTCATGTTACGGGAACATCAATGCCTGTCTCCAGCTAGCTCATTACACCAACCTCTGTTGCTCACTTGGTCTCTTCTCCCAAGTAACCAGTGATCGGGCAAGAGGAAATGGCCTCAAGTTGCACCAGAGGAGGTTTAGATTGGATATTAGGAAGAATTTCTTCACCAAAAGGGTTGGCAAGCATTGGAACAGGGTGCCCAGGGAAGTGGTGGAGTCCCCATCCCTGGAGGGATTTAAAAGACATGTAGATGTGGTGCTTAGGGACATGGTTTAGTGGTGGGCTTGGCCGTGCTAGGTTAATGGTTGGACTTGATGATCTTAAAAGGTCCTTTCCAACCTAGACGATTCTATGATTCTATGGTTGGTGTTGCAGAAAAGGTGTGCAAATTTTCTACTATTCCACATATGTGTGAGGTGAGATCCCCCAACTATTTATGAAAACGTGATTGAAAGACATCCACAGAGGAACGATGGAAGTAATATAGCCCCACCTTCCAAAAAAGCTCTGCAAGCACACCCTGTTAGACATAGAGAACCTGGACAGAAGTTCAGCTGACGCCAAAGGGCAAAGGCCCCATCGGCTTCCCTTTTATGGGTGCACCACTGAAGACACCTCCAGATTGCTCCCTGCAGCTCCATCCGGTAGGGAACCCAGTCAGTGCCATCTGCCTACGCCAGCTGGAACTGCTTTTTTCAACTGCCAAATGAGCAATTTAGTCTGTAGCCAGACAAGTCACCCCAACTAGTCACCTGTAAATGAGGGTAAGAATAGTCACTTCATAAATTTGCTATTATTTAATAAGATAAAAACACTGACTGAAATTCCAAGAGTGTTGCCATTACTTTTTGCTGTTACAAGAACAGAAATTTAGAAAAAATAAGGAGATCTCTGAAAATTAACAACAGAAAAGCTACACAGTGAGCCCGATTAATTTGGGTTAATATAGCAATACCACAGACTTAAGCCTAAGCCATTTTCTGTTGCGAGAAAGAAAATGAAACATTATCTTTCACTCCACTGAATGAAAACAGACAGTGATGCTTTACCTCGGCTCATTAAGTTAAAACCAACAAGTTATAGCGTAGGATGCCGAGTTGAAACTCTTAGCCAGTCTTTGGCCGAGAAATTAGGAGCAATCTCAGGATATTTAATAGAGATAAATACCTCTATCATATTTACTACTCTGCTATCTGACTGCAAGAAGTCCTTTCCAGTGGCGTAACCAGGCCTATTTAAAGTTTATCGCAACCTGGGTGAAGTTCTTCCCAAAGGGCAATCATGCAGCTGGGGTGTTCTTGTGTTTCTGTGCTTTAGGTTTCCCCGGGAAGCGTATTTTCTGAGACCTGCAGCCCCATGGACAATTAATCATTTTTACTCTAGGGCCATATGGTAATTCAGTAACACAGTATTTCTTTTTACTATGTGGGGAGATTGTCTGGGGATGAGGAGAAGGGATACAAGACACTGGATGACTTTCTTTAAGAAAAAACATCACATGTGGCATATGCTTCCAGTAATTGTTCCATACATTAAAAAAAGAAACTTCACCAGTCATTTTAAACA
>NW_009604255.1:0-20551 GCF_000690535.1 Cariama cristata | reverse complement strand
AGCAGTAAATCCTCTTCGCAAACACAATCTTCGTATGGCAATTGAGTTGATGTTAAGAGAGCCGATCCCAAATAATAAACTCAAATTCAGGGAGGTTCCTTTTGGAAGCTGTCTGGGAAATGGCTATGCTCTCATGGAAATTTTGAGCAAATTGTCACTGATTTTTATTTTTCTGCACATGTTCCAAAAAGAAGAACTGTAGGTGGAAGGCTAATTTTGTGGATGAGTGGGTGTGAGAATACTGATACACATGGCCAAAAGATATTGCTCTTGGCATACAGAGGACAGTTTTGGTAGTAAATTAGATGTCCTTGATAGTAGAGAAAAAACTATGAAAAAAACTTTTAGACCTACAACATGTAGGCATTCTAAATAATATATAATGGGATGATGATTAAGCTAAAAATTTTAACCGTAGGGTTTCCAGTGCTTTGTTTCAGATCTTCAAAGAAGTTCATCAGTGAAATATGGAAGTGGATTAGGAGGAAGTGCATGTTGCCATCTCTCCAAGCCTGCGCTCAAACCTGGCTCTAGATTTTTGGGATTAAGCTAGCTATCAACATGTAAGATACATCTCAAACACTCACTCGAGTATGTGTGTCTGTCCCTGAAGGAATTCTAACTTAAATTTCAGCAAACAGCCAAAAAGTACCAGTCTCCTTTTCCTGTTTCAAGAGCAAACATCTGGACAAGAAGGTTGGCGTAATGGCTACGTTTGGGAAACCTACCTACAAGTCTCTGCGCTTGGCCCAAGTTGCTTTTGGCCTCAGTTTTCCATTTAATAAAATGAAGTGAAAGGCATTTCCTAACTTCTTAGCTGAATTTTGAGGCGAAATACATTCGGAGGTACTTTGCCATGAGGAAAAGATGTGGAGGAGAGGCACATCACTCTGATGACAGCCACCACCAGAAGGTCTGCAGAAAAGGCCCAGAGGCTGTGATAAATCAGTGCATTGCTACGATTGCAAGAGGGAGCAGCGCATACTTCTGTTCCTTCCTGTCAACGGGAAATGTAACATTGCTCGATTCTCTCTCAAGTAAATGCAAATAGTTGTGGAATAATTGTAGAAAGAGTTTGCATCACTCTTGCTGACGCTCTCTTGCTCTCCTTTTGCATGTTAGAAGGCAAGACTATACAAAAATGACCACTACAAGCATAAAAACTATTGTTTTGTTCAAAGACAAGGCCGTAACTGTAGGAGGTTGACTCTTGTTCTCCAGAAAAAAGGTGCTTGGTGCCAGCAAAAGGACCTGGAAGGCCTTTTGTATACATTTTGCCTCACAGATCTCAGGGCATTCATTCCACATAGTTATTCCTACCAAAGTTTCAATTCTTCCTCTCTTTTTAGGGGGACTGTCAGCCTGGTAATCACTGTGTTGGTGATGCCTTTGTGGCATGCAGCCTTTGGTGAACGTCACTCTCCAAAATGAGAGCAGCCCTAGGGCAGCTGCTTGAGCTTTCGCGTAGTTTGGGAGCAAAATTATTCCTAGTCTCCCCCAAAAAGCAGACTGCCAAAGGACTTCATTCTTGACTGCAAAGATTATGAATAGAAACTCTAAAATCAGGTTTTACATGTTTTACTTAAATGACACCTTCAGCCAATGTCCTTTTGGATACATGGTCAGCAGTTGGTTGGAGTGAGCGGTGTACTCACACGGCTCTTCTAGAATTCACACTTCAATTTAGGAAATAAATGTGATTTCCCTGGCTAGCAAAATTTCCTGGCACCACCTAAATGTCAAAAATAACTTGTTCCTTTATAAACAAAGTAAACCAATTACAGATTACCATGATTTTATTGTACGGCTGATGTAGACAAGAAACAGGACAAATGGAAGAGAGAAACCAATTTCTCAGACAAAAAGAGCAGCTTGACCTAAGGAATGCAGAAGTGATGAGGGGGGAACTGATAAGCCAAACGTTAGACTATCGTATGAGCTTGTAAATCTGCATGCTTGCTAATTACTAAGATTCTTGAAGTGCAATTGAAGGCTGATAAAGAGGAACATCCTACCGCAGAACATCATTAGGCTGGAAAGTTGCCACATGAAGTGTCAAGTCAGCGGAAATCAGCAGTAGCTGAGGGAAAGGGAAAAGTAGCAGGAGGAGATCGCGACCACTGACTCAATTCAAGACCGAAAAGACTTGGCCCGCCCCCCACCAATAAGGAGCATGCGTGCTAATCTACATAGCAAGCCAGGCTAATTTAGCTAACTAACTAGCTAGCTAATTTAGCTAACTAACCAGTAACAAATGATGGTGTAATTACTAACCAGTAAGTGTAAATTTGGGTGGGTTTTTGCTAATCATGTAACAGGATAAATATGCTGTAGTTTTTGTGTGGAGTTGGGCCAGCTTTGTGGGACATCACCTGGCTCCTGACTTTGCGCAAACCCGTAATAAAAGAAATACCTTGACCCTGTGCGAATTGGCTTGCATACCAGGTGAAGATCCCACTTTTTGGGACAACATGGCTTTCAGATTTTCTGGCTCATTGCTAGACAGGTAGGCTTTACAATACAGATCCAACTTACTTTTAATATACAAAAATACAAGCCCTTGGTTTGAGCTTTTCATACACTTATCAGGACTCTAAAACTGAATCACTGTCATGGCTGAAAGCTGATGTGTTAGTTATCATCTAATCAACTATAACTGAAAAGAACAATTATCAATTGAAGCAAATACAACAAATAGTTTATGAGATTTAGGATATATTTCACTCAGATAACAATATGGTCAGTAGTCATTGACAGCACACTGCAAATACTAAAGATAGATCCAACTGAGAAGGAAATTCACATCTTAATTACTGAGATATGATGATCCAAACGCAATAATTACTCCTCAAAATGAACTTCTAGAAGTCTGCTGTAAGAATGGAAAGTCAGCTTGTCGTTGCCTGCTAGGAAGCCACTTGTTCTCTCACCGCAGCACCTGCTCAGTTTGCGGTTCTGCAAACCACTGAATTTAGGACAATCAATCAGGGCAATTTTGTCTTCACGAGCGCTCTGTGTTTCCCTCATATGGAGTACTATTACATCAGAGAACAGATTTTTCAAGAGATAAAAGGAAACCAGCAGCCATTATCTGTTACAGGACACAGACTAATGCAATACTCTAACACACACTTCCTAGTTTTACTCACCTGACAATAACTTTCATGAACTAAAATAAATCAGTACACTAAATTTCTTTTGCTATTCTTTGCCTCTGTGCTGCAGCAGTGCATCAGAGGTACATCTCTTCCCTCCTGGTGTTTCGAGCACCATAGGAGAACGCTCAGTCTTGAAGAGTTTGGCCTTCCTGATGGAAAGACATACCTAACTATTGATCCAAGGAGTGGTGCCTGTTTGCAAAGGTCAACGCCGCTAAAGCGACTTACATGACAGCTTTGCTGCTCTGTTTAAAAAGGATTTTAGTATTTAAAACTGTCCAGAGCCATGACCTGAAGGTACTTCTGCACTCTGCTTTAGAAAGTCACCATCACCAAAGTCTATCAGCCATTAACTAGGTTCACTTCTGAATTCTGCTGTTCCTCACCAAATTGTTTTTTTTTAATACTACAATATCCTCTATCTGCTCTTCCCATCCACCATCATGTATTTACTGCCTACATGGATTTAAAATTGATTATAAAAGAATTCAGGTGAGCTTCACAGCAGCGCTGTGATCATTAAACAGCACGCTCCCGTTGGAACACCACGCACGTGTTTCTGAAACAAGACACAATTTGTTTTCAGTTTGTTAAAACTGCTGGCATCACAACTTGACAGCCAGGAACAAAGCAAGCACAATCCTTCCATGCACAGGCTCTTCCATAACATCGGTGTTGTTGAGGATTCCCATTATTTCCCTCGAGCTGAATTTTGAAAATGACTCTGAAGGCTCCAGTGGAATTCTAACACAGTTTGGCTCAATTGCTAGCCAAGATAGTCTGCATTAGGGTCAGGTGTTGAAAGGGAAATAAAAAAGAAAGGGTAAAATTGAAACTCCTATGGTTTTGATAAGAAGTCAACTCAATTTTGACAGAGTATCAGCCTGACATTTAGGGACCAAATTTAAAGGGAAAGAAAACGCAAGGACCAAAGCAATCCTGTTTGGAGCAAGGATTGCTATTTGCAACATGTTCAGACGTGTTTAGTCTGTGATCATCATGAGAGCATTTTGCGTTGGGGTGAAATTACTCAACATTATCTCAACAGGAAGAACAACTATGAAATAAGAAATATTGTTCTATACCCTTGAAGAATTAAACCAAAGAATTTTGTTAAATAGATTCAGAAATCCACGTCCTTATTGCAAAGTCCATCAGGCCAGGTCACCAGTCTCTCCAGTACGCAGACTGCTCCTGTAAACCAGGAACTGTTTCAAGCCTGACATTTCCCCAGGGTAATGTGTAAACCAGGTTCTCTCTATAAAAAGAAGATAAAAGAGCCAACAAAAGAGGATCTATAATGTGTATGTATAGTTCATAAAAAGACAGACATTTGGCAGTAAGACAGGAGTTTGCTTTATGTCTTTGCTGTCTTGAGTCAGAAAAACTGAACTCCAGGGATCTCTATCCATGCAGTATGTTGAAAAGAACAGAAATGAAACGTTCCTCCTGATTAGAGTTTAAAAAATAATTAAGTTTTACGATCTTGAAGAACTCTTTAAAAAATAACTATATCAAAGAACTCATTAAAAATAACTATTTACTATCCTGTTTCAGTAAAATTTATCTCCAAGACTGCCAATACAGAACATACTTGGAATGGCAGGATGCTTACAAAACTGCTGCCGTGCCTCCACAGCTCGGACCAAACGGGCCGCGTGTTTCTTGGGTCAGTCAGAAGGCTGCTGCTGCCATCGTCTTGTTACTGCCGCAGGTTTTGCAGTTGTGTAAAGACAGATGACATTGTGCTATTTTGAACCGTTTACTGAAACTCTGGATCTCAAATCCCAAACTAGCAGACCGGTTTATTTTCCGCTACATCATTCCAGCTGATGCTACAAATGCACTGCACAACTGCCTTCAAATCCTGCCAGGACAGTCTCCAGCACAGTCTGTCTCCATCCTATGGAACATATGCTGCCTCTGCATAACTGAGTTATGAGTTTATCAGTTCAGAGGCTGGCCGATCATGTGGATATTTCAAGAAGCCTTAAAAAGCCCCCAAACAGCCTGATGAACAGACTTTGCCTGTGCAAAACAAAGCTATAACCAGGGAGGCTTGGTTTAGACTGTTGTAGGGGACATGCCCTAGTCGTACGGCAGGGAAGCAGAGAAGTGGAAATAGTAAATCAATGTGTAGGGTGTATAAAACTGGGAAACAGGCTCTATTTTTATGTCAAATGCTGATCAGGCAGCGATCCACTGCAACATACAAGTGATACCATGTCTCAGAGCGTAACACGAGCAGCGTTTGCCAGGACTCGAAACCAGGCCTGTTACCCGCTGTCCTACAGCAACGCGTGGTTTTGTGCAAATACAAGAAGTTTTCACTACAGATATTTCACAAAAAAAAAAAAAGTCATGCACGGATGAGGAAAAAATGAAACTGTTGTCCAATAGGAGAAGCAATGGAGGAGGTAATAAAACAATAACCTTGGAAGTACAAACATTTTTCCAACCATTTCCCGACTGGCCAGGTAAAATTCACGGAACAGAAAACACCTCTTGTTGGTACGGCACAGTGTGAAGATTGAGTATAATCTAATAATAATTGGATACTTCATTTGGAGTGCCTGCTTCTTTTGACAAGAACAGAAATGCCGCAGGTCCATGTCACGGCGAGATTTATTTCCTGATGATTTGAGATTTTATTTTTTTCTTGGATGAATGCCCTTTCAATTTCTAAAACAATGCACTGAGGGTAAAAAGGGATAAAGGATTAATTATGGTGAGATATCAAAGAGAAGAAAATTAGATAATTAAAGTAAGATTTTCTTTTTAAAAAATGAATGTTTAAGACATGATTCTCTTCTTCAAGGAATGAATTTATTCTTTCCAATCAGAAGGGTAATACTGAATAAGCTGGCAAAACATTAGATCCAAATCAGACACCCAACTGGAAAATTAGGTATTTAATTAATATAGACAGAAACGCGTGAACTGTAGAATCTCCAGAATGGAAGAATATTCAGATAAGATTTCACTGGAAGATGAGAAATGGTATTTGAATTGATAAAGAAGCTGCAGTCTTTAGTATGCTGAAGCATGCACACATTCTAGGAAGAAATGGGTTTCCTTCTACAGTCTGGTATCATTGTCTTTGAATTTTTTGTTTAGCTTGTATATATTTATCTAAAAATCTATGAAAATAACCATATAAAAATCAACCTGTATCAGACTTTAAGATTAATGTGTTAAGTAAATTTTAGTCACAAAATACATGTATGTTAAACTATTAGAGCACAGAAGCCAAATCTTTGCTGTCCTAATGTGCTGAATCATCTGCAGTATGAATAAGAGAAGGACACTGGAGAATTAATATTAGAAGAACTCCAAGACCTGAGGAATTAAAGAAAAAAGCCCTCCATAAAATGTGCAAAGGTTTTTGGTAAGTCAGCTTAAGAAATGCAGATTTTAAGTAGAATTTGATGGCTTATCTGGAGCTCATGGTGTTTTACTACATGTTTGGCACTGTATGTCTGAAGAGCTTTCTGTTCAAGTATTTGATGTTGATGAGGCGATACAGGTCACCACCTACCTATTAGGGTTTCCCATTCAGTGTTTTCTCCCCATCCTCCTTATTCACCACTGGTTTTCCACATCCTCTTTATTCACATTTCAGTTGTTTCCTTCTTTCCTGTTTTATTCCAAGTATTATCATCAGTTATATCTTTTATTCTGTTGTTACATCTACCACTTCCCCTCCATTGTTTTTTTTTGCTAGGTGTTGTGTGTGTGTTGTTTTTTTTTTTTTTTTGTCTAGGGTTTTATAGAAGTAACACTGCTGTTTTCAGATCTTTTCACATCACAATGTTCAGGCACTTAGAGCAAACACTTTTCTTTGAGATTTTAAGCATCAGATGGTTGGTTCAGGCCTCTGGGTGATGTGGATTGGTAGAGATGGGGAGGAGAAGACGGTTGTTGTCAAGACACCCGTTTCACACCAGAAGAGTTTTTCACAGAAATCTGGAAAAATTGCATTATTTAAGAAGCCTCAAGTACTCCAAGAACATATGTATACATGACAATTTCTATGCTAGGAAATCTTAGTGTTGTCCATCACAATCTGTATGCTGAAATTTAGTGAAGTACTAAATCCTCTAAAACATGATATGCTTCCTCCATTCCTTGATATACCGACTCTTACTTACGGACTGAAGCAGTTTGATTTAAGTTGAGGAAAGAACAAACCCTTAACAATTCTTTTGCCCTAAGAATCTGCACTTTCCACCCATACTTCCCCTTCCGACTGGGAACAATAAATACTGCTCAAATTTTTGTGAAACATATTATTCAAATAAGATACCATATTGTAAGACAGGAAAAAAAAAGTCAAGACATGACAGAACCATTTCAAAGTCTCCATCAAATAACACACCAGGCAAAGAGAGTTTCCACCACAGAACCAGGAGCATCTTTCACCATACATGCCTTCTCAGATGAATTTACATCATCCCTGGGTCTTGGTGAAAAAATTTAGCTGTTATAGTAGATGTCCCCACTGAAGACTTGTGAGGGTCCAGAGAGTTTCCATCTTTCTCTCCAAATATCATTCTGTTATTTCTGATCCAGAAAACAATCCGAATTATTAAATTAAAACAATTTGTTTCATTTCCTTAGATATATAAAGACCTACTTGTTAGACTAGACCTCCTGTATTTTACTGGCTAGTAAACAACTCCTTCCTTCAAGAAGGGGTAAGATCCTGCCTTCCTCCCCTTGGTGACTGACTGCCACGTTTCAGCTTGAAACTGTGTCACCCTGAAACTTCTCTCAAATATGTTGCACCATATATGAAACAACACCTGAAAAACATAGGTGGTACAAAAATCTAAGTAAAGTGTATGTTTGTAGCTCATTACGGGTGACTGAGATGCAGCAAGCAGCAATGATGGGTTTGGGGTGACTGATTCCCAGTGTCTTCCTCCTAAGCACATCTTCATACCGTGCAAATAACCAGGGACAACCAGTCCGTGTTGACTGGTATCACAGCTATATGGCTATGGCAAGTTTTAAGCGAGGTCCCCGATGTCACCGATGCAACTACAATGCAATCTACAGCACGGACATAGCCGAAGCCATTGGAAATGACACGAGCAATCTTTTGAATAAGTGCCTTCTCTGTGGCAGCTAACGATGTTTTAACTGTTCCCTGAAATACGCAGATAGAGAATACATTACTGCACCTATCAGAAAGGGCTTATTTAAAGAGCATATACATATAGCTTTAAAATTTACTGGGCAGAAACACTTAAAAAGACATCAGTCAGGTTTTGGTTCTGTAATATAAATGATGAGAGCATTTCCTTTAAAAGAAATTCAACGTAACCTACAAAGGCTCGGCTCAACAGGAAAATGTTAAATTATCTTCCCATAATTTATTTCCTTCCCCCCTTTTTTTTGTGATAGTGGGAGTTAGGCAAATTACTCACTGAGAATAATTTAGCCTATGAATTTATAGCTCTATATAAAGTACCTACAAAAAGATTATCTTGTCTTCACAGTTACTCATTAATTAACATTGTTTGAGGAACATGTTTATTTTACTATGTCTTGATTATACTTATGCAGAACAGGTAACTTTTTCTTGTGCAAAGGACAGCGGCGCAATATAGACTTACTTTACATTCTAGATAAGGTCTACTTAAGGCTGTGGATTAAAACATGCGAGAAATTTCACCCTACAAAGCTGTACAGCTTAAAACCCATCTGCACGGACAGGTCCAGACTTCTCTGAGAGAATGAAAGCTCTCCAGACCTAAGGCAGCTCTGAGCCCCAACGTGCAAAGACTCATTAGTGCAGCATTTTGCCGGGGCGATGGTCCTACCCTCCTTTTTGGGGTTTATTATTTCAGGCACAGGAGCACATATCATAAAATTCCCATCTAGTTCACAGCCCAGAAACTCTCACATCCCTTGCCCTTCCCAGGTTCTCCAGCAATCTGGGCAAACTTTCTCCAGGCTCTAGGAAATCCTTGGTGCTTCTGGTGTAAGTGGCCATTGCGGATCAGAAGAGGACATGGGCAACTTCGAATTATTACTGATGGGAGCGAAAACAAGGATAGCTGTTGAGGGAGAGGGTTGACTTGATCCCAGTGATCTTCCAAAATGAGGGACACAAGGCATTTCTCTGTCTGACAGTCTCTCTGAATCACAGCCCAGACCTGGAGGCACACAATCTCTTGGAGAGAGTATCATTCATCTGACCAAAGATGAGAGTTTTAATTGCAGTATTTTTGTCAGGCTATGATTTGTTTTGTTCTGATTTTTTCCCCCACTGTCTTCACTCTCCTGAGTGTAACAAGTGTCAGATAAAACCTGAGGTTTTTTTCAATTGTCAAATAACGAGTGAGTTTTGAATTAAGACATAATTTCTTTACCTGTCCTTACAAGGAATGGCATGTAGATAATCTGCGCCCTCAATCAAAATAATCTGGCCAGAATGGCTGTTTCTACAGCTGTTTCTGATCAAAACATGGGCGCATATCCACATTATTTTTGAATGTTTTCTATCTGGAGCCATGGGCAGAGGTTGCCCATGTTAGGTAAAATAATCTAAAGTTTAAAGACTTGTGCCTTGGCCTAGTAAAGATAATTTTTTCAATTCTATCCTTCTATTATTTTATGGGAGCTCTGGTCTGATTTTTTATTTTCCTTCAAATACATTTGGAGGAAAATTCTCCCACACTTTCACCTTCCACTTCAGGTATACCTTTGGCTTTTAGTTTTCAGACTGCGTAACACTTTGTTTTATGATTTACAAGCCTTGAAGGTGCTCTCAGCTCTCCCATTTTGCTGTCTATGCCATTAAAATTTTATAGGGCTAACAGCAGGTTTTATTGATGCCCTTGGTGATCTTGCCATGTTCAGTTCCCCTCTTTGACCCTTTAAAGCAGCTGCAGTTGAAATACATTAGTACTAGATATTACACAGTACAGGTGAAATAGTTCCTCTCTTCCTGCGGTAGGGAAAAGTTGTATAACTAAGACATGCCACCTTAATAAAAATACAGAAGTTAGGAAAAGGTCACTCTAATTACTGAAGTTTAAGTTTTCATTTTATTCCATTACTTTTAAATAGTGTTATCACATGGTTTTGAATGTTAGATAAGACTTGTGCAAAACCTCTGTTCAAAATGGCACTAACTAAACTAAGTATCTTTACAACCTCCTCCTTTTTCCCCCCACTTTTCAGAGCCAGTAGATGCATACTGTAAACCAGTGGGATTGTCTTCTCTGCAAGATTCTGTAAAATGATTTATATGAAACAATTTTCTGACACATCTTAAAGCATAAAGGAAAAGAAGTTTATAATTTAGGAACTAGGAGAGTCTTGCATCCTCTTACAGGCTGGTATGCATGTGAAAAAAAAGCATGAGAAAAAAAAAAAAGGTAGTTGACCTTCTGAGGCTGTTGAATGCCCACAGAAAATTTGAAGACTAGTAATCGGTGAAGTCTTTTTAGAGAGAATAGTGCATTAAGCAAACGAAAGGGCAGGCACCAGCTACAAAGTATGAGATAGGGGCTGAGAGATGAAGAATGACTTGAAGGGTGGGAGTGAAAAGTTTGTGGGAGGAGATGACTCCAGCTAATTTTTGGAAGAGCAGAGCTGGCTATACTCATGACTACGGAGATTATCGCAGCATCTAATTTAGTTCAGCTTGTCTAGGGTCTACCTTCTGCCTCTCTGGAGCTGCCAGCTGGCCAATGCCGCAGCAGCTGAATCCCGCAATATTCTGAAAACTGGAAAGAAGATGCAGTACGGATGCTGAGAGGTGAATGGCACCAATGGATGTTCTTGGTTTCTCTTCTTCATTTCAGTTCTCAAACAAAAGATAAAATTCACTTGGGCTACCCTCGTTTCTGCCTGAGAAGTTATTGGGGTGGAACCAGCAATTCAAAGGGTTTATGGTGTCCCCTCGGATGGGAGGCCTGTCAATGGGAAATGTTCCTTTCTGAATAGGGCTTGTAGGTAGGATTTCTCAGAGAAACCAGATAGGTCAAAAACTCAGGGGTCTGAAAGAAAAAAAATATTTTACTTTTACTTTGGCTCTTGTTTGAACTAGAAGAGCTGTGGAACATTTCCACTATTAACAGAAACGCTTCAAAGAGTGGGATATGGACAGATAGACAGCTCTGAGGTCAGAGAGAGGGGCAGTATTAAATCCCAGAGGAGTTTCAGCAGGCTGATGCTATTATACAGGAGGAGCAGGAGAAGGAAAATTGTCCAGATGTTATATTTTTTTATGACGATTCACGTGTGACTGATGCAAGGGAAAGCACATCTTTAATATTCAACTGGTACTGTAGCAGGAGGGCTCCTAATAAGACAATATACATATGCATTCTCCCTGAGATTACAGTACTGAATGTTAACGCTGGTGCTCAGAAATGAAGTAGCAGGCAGTTACTTTGAAGGAAGTTCGTGGATACATTTACTGCATGCTAGCTATTTTCTGCTCATTATCAGCAAAAGTAGGCTAAGCTACCCCGCACTCAGATTTTCTGTCTGCATTGCAAAATGAAGGAGAACCACAGAGCGAACTCAAGCTGTGGAGCCCTGACTGCCACACTGCTGATATATATAATGAGGTGCTAACCTCATTATGATCATGAGGTAGTAGTAGATACATGCCAAAGATGTGTCATAGAAGAATAATATTTTTAGATTATTCATAATCTATTTACAGCTCTGCATTATCTTCTAGGATCCAAATTTAAGAGCTGAGCAAAGTACCTTACAGTAACAGAGACCTAATTCTAACCTGGTACTTGGTTCGATGATTTCTTTGATTAACATTAACTTCATATCAGATTATGTCAATGTCAAGCAGCATACCCAAACTGAGCACCAATGAGGATGACAATGCCTATGTCCTTTACAGCATTTTTTTATCAAGGCTATCAAAACCCCCTTTTCAATGATGGTAAATGTTCACAAAGAGATGACATGTTCATCGTTCGGCATGAAACAAACCCTCTAACTGATAAAACTCTGCAGTTGTTTGGACACATGGACATTGAAGCTGGTTTTGAAAGTCTATAATGTTTTTGGTAGGATGAATTACATCGTAGGACATTTCTGTTAGTCAGCTAGAAGTTTTGAAGCATCAAACTGCCAGGCTTGTTCTATGCAAAGGAAAGTATCTTCTTCAGTAGTAAAGAATTACCTCTTGGAAAAATTGCCATTGTCCCTGCTGGGAACTTCTGCTATCTATTTGTGGAGAGATGCCATGCAAGAAAAAAGCAGTTCCCACTTCTATACCTTCCCTGAGCCATGAAAGCAATGGCATTTATCTCCTACGTTTTGTGAAGTGTTCCTGTGGTCTCTCCTTTGCATCCTTGAAACTAATGACTTGGCTAGATGTAAACTGGTCTTATCTCTCATCAGCCCAAGGCACCGAATGTCACAATGAATCCAGAGAAATGTCTCCTGACCAGTTTTTATTTTCACCACACACCTCAGTAAAGAAACAGAGAAACTCCAGCCAGGGAACAATAACAAATCCTTTCACGGACACCAGGGAAATAACACAACTAGAAACGGACCTTCTACCTCTTCTTCTTGAGGAAAACACCTTTTGAGAAAAGACTCCAGGCCCCTGGGATTGATTTCCAGGATCTCTCTTGAGCTGTAGAGTGGTGGCAGCTGCTTTTGTAAGAAGGAAGGCAGACCTGAAAAGTATTTCCCTTTTTCGCTCTTACTGGAAGTACCTGAAGAGCACTAGGGTGAGGCAGAGACATAGATGGAGCCTACAGAGATTAGCTGCAGGGACAGCCGTCAGTTCTGAAACTGATAATCTGTGTTATAGATGATTTGTATTATGTTGATTGTTTCCAAGTGGATATTTAAGTATTTTTGAAATGGTATCGTTTGATTTGGAGTGGTTGGTGGAGATGGAAAACAGACAAGGAAAACATTTCCTTTACTTCCTTACCACTTTCTTAAGAGCAACTCTTGTCTGATCTCGGTGTTTGTGTGCTCAATCAAAAATCCTATTAAGAAACTCTCAAATTATTTCTCTTCCCCAGAATGATACTTTTACAAAATCATGGTTAATTATGTGAAGCTAATTTTTTATAAATGCATATTAAAACCCAAAGAAATACTCCACTTTCAGTACTATGACATCAGGTCCCTATATAGCAAGTGCACATAATGGAAATTGGTGTACGTCTCCAAAAAGGATGTGAAGACAATCCTGAGCATTGCTTCCAAAACCGCTACACTTAGTGGGAAAATCAAACCTCCGCTTTACGCTACCTCAGGAACGAGTCTCAAGTTGCAGCCTAAATGACAGCCTAAATGTAGATTCCGATCTGAACTGTGACCTGGAACACTTCTGTCACATTGGCTAGTTGCTGGTTTTTCTCTTCGTAGCTGGTCATCCAGATAGCCAGCTTTTCCCTCTTACCTCCTGTGCCAGCCAAGCCTAAGTGTGTTTAAATAACAGGTTAAAGAACTTCCTTGAAACATGAACAATTCCCTTCTACCTTTTTTATAAACCCCTGCATTTCTCTAGTGCTGTTATTTTCATTACTACACACTCAGGTAAAACTGGATTTTTCATTCGTTGTTTCCTTCAGCTTTCTTTCACATCTCAAATCACAATCCATTTTACCCGGGTAAGAATTATATACTGAATGCCTTTACCTCCAGTTTCCCAGAAAGCTAAAAATATTTTATATTCAGTATTTTTCAAGCCAGTGAACAACTCCCTTTTCTGGAAATTATTTCAGGAAAGCAGAAAACACCTCAACTTAAAGAAGAAGAAATGCTCCCTGATTACGACTGCAATTCAATCATTTCTTTTGGTTTCTGATGTGACTCTCCTGCTTTACAGACAATAACAGGAACAGTGAGGAGGCACGGAGCCATTTCATCACCATTTTATTAGCCAGCCATAGTGTTGTAACACCTAGAGCAAGGAGCGGTGTTGCGCTCTGGTAGGTGTTGTTCAAGCGCTCGTTTCGGACCGGCAGCAGACGAGCTATCGCGGTAAACTCAACTGGGGCAGAAGCAGCCGCTCCTATGCAAATAACCCTAATAAAAATGGAAATAAGACAGACGGAAGATCAGTTTCTTAAGAAGATTGTTCCAGAGTGCTCTTCAAAAACCCATCTGTCTTTACAAATAGGGCCTTGCATTCTTTTTTGGATGACAAATAAGAATTGCGTAGTATGGGAACAACAGAAACGAATGCTCCTGATGACAGACTAGCAGTGAAATAGGAGGCTACTCCCATAGTATTGCCTGTTTAGAGAATGTAATTGCAGGTGGGTACAAATTGTAACTTGATATATGTATCTCGATCTTCCGTTGGTGCAATCCCTCTGGGCCACCGAAAGATGCCTAGCCAGTCTGATGTGACAGTTAGAAGCTTTAAAGATACTGGAGTCTGCCTCTGCTTTGCCCTTCAGACTGCTGCACTCACGTAACCATGTTAACCGTGCTCTCCCCTCATTCCAACACGACTCTGAGAGTTGCACGGTAAAGCTGCTCAATAGACGTGGTCAGTTGTAGAGCAATTTTATGTCAGGAAACCCATGTCTCTGCAGAGAAGTTCAATTTTTCTTTGGCAGAAAGAATAGAAGGGGTTTTTTTTGTTGTTTCTTTAGTACTGATTTGCTCTTTTGCTTAATAAAATACCCTATTTTGCAAATTATGTCAGGAAACCCATGTCTCTGCAGAGAAGTTCAATTTTTCTTTGGTAGAAAGAATAGAAGGGTTTTTTTTTTGTTGTTTCTTTAGTACCGATTTGCTCTTTTGCTTAATAAAATACCCTATTTTGCAAAGACAGTAACGTAAGCAGAGAAGAGGAACCATAAGAATCATATTCCCAACCTGCTGACATAATCCTATGCTGTTAAAAAATATTAAATCCCAGGGATGTACAATAGATAAGAAATGCGTAGAATGGATGACAAATAGCATCTTCAGAAACGGTTGTCTGAGGCTTAAAATCAAGTGGCACAGGAAAACAGAAATGTAACCTACCCGCAAATCACTCCTTCAGGGTATCCTAAGCCCTTTCCTTGTTCTCAGTCTTTAAGTTAGCAGAGGAGCTGAAGGTGGGCATCAGTGATAGATGTGATTGCTTTATGCTTTCTGACGACCATCTTCAACTGTACCATATGTATTTACGGGACAGATATTATCAGGACTATGTTTACTCTTTCAACTTCTAGATTTGATACCTGCTTTTAATCAGGTTACCATGTTTATAAAGAGTGAGAGGAATATAAATTGTAAGTTCCTAGGTATTAAAAAATTCTCTTATTACATAACAAACATCAAATTATATTCACTGACCTCTGCTATTTTTTTCTTTTTACATGTCTTTATTCTGAAGAAGTCTGGTGAGTCCTATGATCAAGCCTCTGACATTAACAGGTAGAATACAGATATTATTCCGTTAGCAAGCTTCATTTCTGATTTAGTAGGATCCAACTGAAACAGTCAGAGGAAATTTAAACCTCTATTTTCAACCACATACATGATTGCAAATGAGGCAAATGTGAGGTGGTGTGGGTTTGGATGAGTAGGAACAGAACTGGGTTGATAACTGATTTTATTTGGACCTCTCGGATGGTTATCATGCCTTTCAGTCACTGCCAGTATTGAAACAAGTATCCTAGACATGAAAGGTCAAATCATGGGCCCTCTGAGATGCCCAGTTCTTGCAGCTCCTTTATTCTCCATGAATGCCTAAACAAAATTTCAGAACACGAGTATTTAAACACAGCAAAGAAACCAGCACTAGGGCATGGGTTTATGTGGGAGACAGCTGGGTGGGCTTTGGTTTTGTAGCGCTATGAACCTGCTTAAAAATTCAGCTCAGAAAGAACCAGTGCAAAGACTAAACCACCTATCTATGTCACGGTTTCATCTATGTGGTTATCTGACTATTGCTAGTTCACCTGCCAGCTCAGCAACTCAAAGGAATACGAAGCGGTTTCCTTGCAGAGCTCTGTTGGCACTCAGGGTAATTTAAATGAGCGTAAACTATTTCTGGCGTTCTCATTCATTTTGTGTTTCTTCCATTTTGTCTTTTCACATCACAGTGTACAGTACATTGTCTTCTGCTGTGTTTTAGGAGTTGTCCTTTTCTTTCCCTTCACTCTGATTTATCCCTTATGCTGCAGTCTTTTCTCTGTTGCATGCCTAGCTCCATCCTCTCTCTCCCACACTCCGTGCTCAGCCTTCTCCAGCGCACTGCCTGACCAGAATGGCCAGGAAAGTGCCATTTTTAGCTGGATCCATCCAACCACTCAAAAAAGTTAAGCTTATTTACAGGGCTGAGCTGCGGAGGCAGTACTACCATATCATGGCGGTTTCTCAGCCACATGAACTTTTACAGAGAGCTCTTCCATATCAAAGGAAGCAGAACCTCTCTATCAATGAATCCAGAGGCCAACTCCAGTCCAACTGCCCCAATTCACTGCGGTGAGGTGGGAACGCACCCAGTTTCCAGAGATTCACCAAAAATCAGACCACATCATCTTTTCCACTACCTACAGAACCGACTTGGAAAGGAACAGAAAATAGTTCACGTCTCTCTTGTTAACCAACCATTTAAAAAGGCTTCATTTCCCATTTCACAGAAGTTCAACATGTTAAATTTTAAAAATGAAACAAATGGAAAAGTGTATCTTCAAAAAAGTCACATTAGCTATGTGATCAATTGCTTTTCCACTTCAAAAATCAGCGTGTGGGGTTCACAGATTACTGCCTTACACCACGAAACAAAGAAACGTTGACGATTTTCTGGATTAAACCCTTTGCTGCAGTTCAAGCAACCACATCCCTGTACAAAGCACTTAAAGACAATAATAGCAATATCCCCTTACCTCTGAAAAGGGGAAAAAGCCCTCCTTAAAAACTGTAAATGCCAGGGGAATAATTGATTCCTGAAGTGAGTAACCCTGGAAATTCATGTAAGATGCCAGTAGTGGAAAAATTAAGCAACAAAAAGTAGGATGGCCTAAAAGTGAGGCCAAGGCAGTTTAAGACGCATCTCTATTGCCTCCTGAGTTCAGCTGGGGAGCTGGGCAGCAGCTGCTGCACTGGGAAATAACGGCGAGGTCAATAAAAGGGATGGAAAATGTATAGATGAGTGTTGCTGTAGGTGTTACAGACTTCCAGAGTGATGAGGGACAGTTATACCACAAGAGGTTGCCCATGGATAAAGGCATTATACAAAGCATATAACTTCACAGTGAATGAGACTATTCAAAGTAACTTCAGTATCTCCTCGCAGAAGCAGTGGTCTCAACGATTTCCTCGTATTTCCTCCACCTGACACCGAGAGGGTAATGAAACGTCACAAATACGATGTTACAAGTGTCTCTCTACCAATATCTAGTTTTTCCCATGCACTGGGCAGACAAATACTTATTTGTGTGCACCTCAGCTTATGTGACGAGGTGAACATAACCCTTCCTTTAGACGTCACTCCAGTATCACCACTCTCTAGTCCAGAATGGCATGTGCAGCAAGTGTCCTGCTGCAAACACGACACACATCATTGCACCGTGTGCTTACCGTTTTCAGTATTCTCTGAAAATACCTAATAAAATAACCAGGAAATGAAATCTTACCTATAACTTTTCCTAGGAATAGCGCCTTTGGGGAATTGAACTGAATGTCAGATGCTGTTGGCAGGCTGTAACTTGTTGGAGGATAGTGATCAAGCTGGGGAAAGAGAAAAGAAAGGATGAGTATTTTGAACTGATCTGCCTTCTTACAATGCTACTGCATCAGGTCTACTTCATGGACTTTATGCCACCACTTGCAACCCTGACACCCTCTGCTTTCATTTTGATAAAGGGTCGATAACAGTTAATAACCTTCCTTCCATATCTGCCATCTCCCAGTTCCCAAGGCCTGGAAAAGACCTATAGTGGACGTTTGTTCTGGTTGCTGTAGAATCACTTCAGCTTTTGCTTGTGTGCTTCAATTTAATTGCTAAAAATAACAACAGCATCAACATCAACAATAGAACAGCTTATTATTTTATTATAAGATTTCCATTTGGGACCGATGTTACTGCTAAAGCTAGATTTACATAGCTGAGAATTTGAGACTAATGCAGGTGTTGGGCATTCTTTTGTCTCAGAAAAGTCATAAATTAATAAGACATACTTTTTTACACTTCATGTCTATTATTTTCTTGTTAAAAATGTAGTTCCATTTGATTTTGATGACACCTAGTGAAACCTAAAAAATAAATTCAAGAGTAATCAACTTAGCTAAATAGTTTAATCTACAGGAAACTCATATTGTCCCCGATGTGACACAACACTCATATGACATTAGCGTATTTTTTTCCTGTTTTTTAACTATTTAACAGAAAAATGTGAAGAGAGGAACAAAATAAATTGCCTAGGCTTAGTAATGGCACTATTAAGATAGTTCAATACAGCTCAATAGAGTTTTGATGTTCATATTTCATAAAGGTAACTGGGGTCAATTTTTATCTTTGCTGTTATTTATTTTCTCGGCTTTACGTGTCTATTACACAGGCTTAAAGAGGGCAGAACAACAATTGTTTATTTTATTCTGGCCTTACCTTGGCACAAAACAGGACAGAAACTCATACATATGATTTAAGACTTTGCAGGGTGTAATAGACTGCAGAGATAATTTAGTCTATTTGGCAACGCTGAAGGGCGTACAATTTTTTCCAGTATCTTTTTGTCATATTCAAAATATGATTATCTTGGATTATTTTAATGATACCGCAATTGTTCAATTCAGTGGTTAAAAGTAAATGAATGGCAGATATAGCATAGAACTGAAGGGCTGAATGCCCTGATACGCTGGAATACTGTGAGCTCATGTACTTGGAAAGCCTACTGATGTCATACCCATGAATCTGCAGAGGCAATCATCTCAAAAACGTGTAATAACTGGAACAGAGGCGTCCTGCCTTTCTTATACTGCCCCATAAAACCCCAGCAAGAGAAGCGCAGATGCATAATAGAGAGGAAAAATGTTCTCTGCAGATGACAGAAGAGGTCTAGGAAATACTCATGTTCAGAAATGATTTTTAATTGATCATAACTAGTTTTCACACTGATCATTTAAAATTTGGCCACGAATATCTATCAGCGTGACTACTGGCTATCTCCCAGTTTTAAACTGTAGACTTCTGAGCTAAATATATTGAAAAACATAATTCTGTCTTCTTACTCAGAAACCAAGAAGTTTCAGTTTGTTCAGAGTGTTTTGAACAGCTTTTCTCAGATTTTTAATAAACAGCAGAAATACATATTTTACCTGAAATTAGAGTTATACAATTTCAAATAAAAACCCAGCTATTTTTGAAAGAGCGTACAAGTGAATACTTGAGTTAAAATACACAACAGATCTCAACCTTAACCACAGCCAAGGCCTACTTCAAACTCCATCCCTGCCTAATGTACAGGCTGCTTCTACCCGAGAATGCTAATTGTGGCTGCAGGACATACCTGAAAATGAAAAGTCAAGTTAAGTGATGAATCACGGTGAGCATTTACATGCACAAATACAGAATATCAAATCCTGCCAGCTGTGGTGTGGTGAAACCCCCTTTGTCTTCAGTTAGGGTTGAGGATGTGAAAAGGCTGGTCCATAATGGATTAAAAGAGAATCAGTATATTAGCTATGGAAAGCTATCGTTTTGTTTCTTTGCAACACAGGTTCTCTGCAAGGCTGCCTTCTGCCCCTACAGTACAACCACAGCTTTGAGGTCTAGGGTTTTATTTTTAAGCTGTTCTATAATTTGGGTCCAGAATATCTAATATAGCACCCCATCACCCAAAGCTTAGGTTTGGTAGTTCAGGTAATCAAAGACACTCTATTTGCTAAGAAGTTCTTCTAAGGCCATGGTGGAAAATCCTCCAGGATCCAGAGTATTGCAAACCTCATCTTGTTCTGGCAGACACAATTCTCCAACTTCATCTTTCCTGGCAAAAATGCGTAACGGTAGACACATTTAAAATAAATAAAAATATACCATTACACTATGACCACGATCTCAAAATAATGACACTGTACTTCACTAAATCCCTCAAACTGGTGTGTGGTCATAGGTTGCACATCTCTGGAAACAGGGATGGTGCCAGCGTTTTGGCAGAGGAGGAAAGGGCAGGGAAGTAGTGCTCTTGCCCTCTCCCTGCTTTTTTTCCAATTCCTCTGGGAAATCCCTACACAAGCAGAGCAGGGAGGCAGAGGCAGACCCATACGCATACCTGCAAGCTGCATTCCTCCAGTGGGACTTCAGTGGCAAAGCTCAAAGTGAGAAGCTGCAGCAGGGCACGCAGGGTATGCCGGTGGGGAAACCATGCAGCGTTCTGGTGCAGCCAAAAAGGGGTCAGAGCTATCATAGAATCGTCTGGGTTGGAAAGGAC
>NW_009604254.1:0-221 GCF_000690535.1 Cariama cristata | reverse complement strand
GGGAAGCCCTGTGCTGCCTTCATTTGTACCATTTGTACAATGTTCCACCTTCCCGCGTTTTCAATGTCATTGAAGACCTGATCAAAATCTACCAAACCGATGGAAGGAGTTCCCTCTCCTGCCCTCCCCATGCACAGCTGGGTCTGGCAATGACTTCTTCTGCCAGTGCAGAGACTCTCTGAGGGTGAAAGTCACGGCCACATCCTCATGCCGTCACCCTC
>NW_009604253.1:0-1543 GCF_000690535.1 Cariama cristata | reverse complement strand
TCTGTAATGTGTTCCAGTCCCAAGAGGAGATGTCTAGGAATGATCAACATCCATGGTCACATAACAGTTACATTAACACCCGCCTACCCCACAAATGATTAATTTTGGCCCTTGTGCCCATGTACTTAAAAGAAAAAGCTTAGGAAAGTGACCTTTGGGCAATTTCAGTATTTCAGTAGTGCCATAAGGCAAGCCAGCTCTGCCTGTGCCTGACAGCTCAGCCCAGACGGGGTATTTTTTATAGCTTTGCTACAAGAAAACACTCACACATGTTCAACCTCTCTAATGTGCTTTACTGATGATGTGATTCTAAAGGTAACTGACAATAAAGCAAATAAATAAACAATAAGTTAAAACACAATACATTTCCAGATAGTGTTTCAAAGGGCTCGAATGACTACCAGGCTCCAATACTTTAAAACAACATTAACATTCAAAGTGTATCCACACCTATACTTAACTTACACTAAACACTTAGAGTATACATATACTTAACTTATACTAAACACTTAGAATATACATACTTAGAGCATTCATATATACTAACACATTTCAAGACTCCCAACAACTTATATTTTTGGTTACAGTCCCTGTATATGCACAAGACCAGTGAATTTCTCGAGCAATTGTATGATGGAGAAGAGCACTACATGAGACAGGCATGTGCTGGACAGGTGCTGGAAGCTGCTTGGGTAATATGAGTTTCACCTCTAATTGAATTGACTCATGGACAACCTCCGAGGACATTGCTGCTCCAGTATCTCCTCTTTGTTCCTTTCTCAGAGAAAGTACTGACATCCCCAAAGGCTTCATCATTTTGAGGTTCTGCAAAATCAAGTTCTTTCATGAAATGGTTTTCTTTAAAACAGTGCTCCACGTTCCTGTACAGAGACTCCCCAAGAGACAAAAGGACGGCAGAGTTTGGATCACTTGAAGTTAAGTCCACTGTGATCCCAGAATCACCGACACTTCCAGGAGAAAATTCAGCCAATTCCTTCAGTGAAGAAGGCAGGCTTAGAGGACAGGCACCTTGAGCTCTGAAGATGTTCTGAACAAGCTGCTCCACACCTGGGCTGAACGGCACCACATCAGTCTGCATGGCCTGTTCCACCCTCACATTGCTGATTTTCTCGGAGGCTGTGGTGGTCAAACTCTCTTCAGATGAATCGGGCCCATTAGCTGTGTCCTCATTAAGCAGCAGCCCACCATCTGCCACCTCCTCCAGAGCCTGGTCCTCTGTGTCTGGCATCGTGGCATGCAACGCTAATAGCTTGCCCTCCAAGTCACACGTGTACTCCAGGCACTGGTCACCTCTCATAGAGCTTTTCCGAGCCATCTCCATGCTCCACAGCAAAGACCCCAATTTCTTGTTTTCAATGCTTATGTCTAGGAAGTACTTCTGAAATGTTCTTTCTCAGCCAAGCTGTTTTTCATGCTTTCAAGAACCTGCTTCAGTTCTCTAATTTCCCTTCTTGCTTCCAAGGCAGCCAGCTCCGCCTCCACACGATTACACTCTTCTTCAATCCAGTCTTCCTTCCTTCTT
>NW_009604252.1:0-32549 GCF_000690535.1 Cariama cristata | reverse complement strand
TTTACAAGGGCATGCAGTGATAGGACAATAGCTTTAAATGGGGGGAGAGAAGATTTAGATTACATAGAAGGAAGACACTCTTCACCATGAGGGTGGTGAGGCACTGGCACAGGTTTCCCAGAGAAGCTGTGGATGCCCCATCCCTGGAAGTTGGATGAGGCCAGGTTGGATGGGGCTTTGAGCAACCTGGTCTGGTGGAAGGTGTCCCTGCCCATGGCAGTGGGGTTGGAACCAGATAATCTTTATGTTCCCTTCCAAATCCAAACCATTCTATGATTCTATGACTGCATGATCTGGTTTTTGTAACACACTATCTCATCAGAGTGAACTGGGCTGTTAATTTGCCTTAGAAGTGTCATTAGTAATGGATTAAAAACAATAAGAATTCCCGTCCCTTTCGCCAGAGGTTTCCCCATCCAAGCAACCAAATTTGCACTCATCACAACTGCAAAAGCACAAAAAAATGCTAGAATCCAAAACAAATAGATTGGTCTTGATCCATGCATGGCAGGGAAAACCTCCTCAGACAATAATTACAACTTTGTGTTTAAGTAGAGAAAAATATACAAAGGAAAACCGTAAAAGTTTGATGGACTGGTTGAAACTGAGGCAAGTCCCAATTCAGTGCTTTATCAACTATGTTAAATTAACTCTTTTTTTAAAGAGTGTTTTATTTCTCCATTAAGGCACTGTTTGTGCAGTGCTCAGTTCTCAGTTTGTTGCTATCTTGTTGACTAGATCAGATAGCTTATGTTGGTGGCATGCTTTAAACACTTATGTTAGCAAAAACATAAGTTTAGCATCACTGCAGTGGAAAGAGGATGCTATGAGGGTATGTAGAAAACATGATGGGTTTAGAGGAATACATTACACCCTTCTGAGAGCTTACATTCTTTTCATAACACAGTGAATTTCAGCTCTCCAGAAGTGGTGCAATTTATAAGCAAATTCCTATTTCCATTTCCCTCAGATAGAGGTGTTAACATTATACAAGTGTCAACATTACTAGCATGAAACACCCTAAATGCATCACCCTCTCTTCTTCCCCTCCCTACAGTGATCATTCGCTTACAAGAGGGTATAGGAAAGCAGTGGCCACAGATGTTTGCCTTCCACACTTATTTCTGCTCTTCCCCACAGCTGCCTTGCACCTCTGGGTCCTTTTTCATCCAAATTCAGCCATTTGTTCGTGTCCTCAGTCCATGTTCAAGAAAGTATGTCAAGCTTTTATAACTAAAATAATTGAAAAGTAAAGTAGTCTTAGGAAAAAGGTAACAGGACTGTATCACTTAAGTTATGACGTTTGTTTCTGTTTCTTAAACTTCTCAATTTTATTAAAAAGGTGTGCTGGTTTTGGCTGGGATAGAGTTAATTTTCTTCGTAATAGTTGGTATGGGGCTATGTTTTGGATTTACGTTGGAAACAGTGTTGATAATTCAGGGATGTTTTAGTTACTGCTGAGCAGGGCTTAGACAGTGTCAAGGCCTTTTCTTTTCCTCCTCCTGAGAGGAGGCTGGGGGTGCACAAGGAGTTGGGAGGGGATACAGCCAGGACAGCTGACCCCAACTGACCAAAGTGATATTCCATACTGTATGACGTCATGCTCAGCACGTAAAGCTGGGGGAAGAAGGAAGGAAGGGAGGGACCTTCAGAGTGATGGCGTTTGTCTTCCCAAGTAACGGTTACGTGTGATGGAGCCCTGCTTTCCTGAGTTGGCTGAACACCTGCCTGCCCACGGGATGTCGTAAATGAATTCCTTGTTTTGCTTTGCTTGTGCACGTGTTTTTTGCTTTACCTGTTAAACTGTCTTTATCTCAACCCATGAGTTTTCTCACTTCTACCCTTCCAATTCTCTTCCCCATCCCACCAGGAGGGAGTGAACAAGGGGCTGTGTAGGGCTTAGTTGCTGGCTGGGGTTAAACCATAACAAAAGGAAAGCTTCAAAAGCCTACAAATATTGAACATGAAAGTCCAACTCTATCCTGATCACCTTCAGACATTTTTCAGCATAAACAATATAAAAATATTTCCTTCTCTAAATCTTTCTTCCCCTTACTCCTGTAAGAGAATATAATTGAGGAATGTTGAGAGGACATTGGTCAGGCACCAAGAATGAGATTATATATTGAAAACATTCTGAACAAGAGGTACTTGTTTTGGCATTTTTTAATGCAGTCTGCTTTTCACCTCACATTAAATGGTTTTGAGTTCCAAAACAGAACAGGTTCTAGACCTAAACCCTACCAAAATTTGAGATTCAGTCATGGTTCAAGAATTTCTCTGCTTTTCATGCACATCAAACTTTCTTTTTCCTGATGTGCTCACACATATGAAAGTTAAACTCACCTGATGTTTTCTTACAGTTTTATTTAAGGGAATTCCTTTCTACAACTCTGCAAAGATAAATACTACCATCTTTGTTCTCCATGGGTATACTACATAAGAGAAACAACAATTAGCAGTTAAAAAAGTCGATCATAACCAGCTAGTCGTGTGTGAAATCACATCAATGCAGTGACTCGAGAGTAACTCTTAGATTCTAGATTTGAGCAGAAAATTGTATGTAAAGCAGTGATTCTGAAACCAGTATCACAATACCTTTTGTGAAAAAGATATTAGAATTTTTTAACAGCAAGTTGCATTCCAGGTCGCTGCTATTTTACAAGGCTGGAAAACAAAGCAGTAGAACCACATCTTCTGTTTCAGAAGTCTTAGCATTTTACTGTGCTTTTCAGTAGCCTACTATTTCAGTACGTGCTTGCATGGTTCAGAGAAGATCTTACTGATGCTACTAGCATCTGGGGAAAAAAATTTTACTGAAGTGATTTACTTTTTGACCTTTTGATGTAAATACCCTTCAGGCAGAAAAAAACAACTTATCCAGTGGTTTTCTGTAAAAGTGTTTAAATTTGGTGCACAGCCAGCCCAGGCAACTCCATGCCGAAATAACAGGTTCCAGTCCAGGAGTCAGCCCTTTCAAAGGGAAAGGTTGTCTGCCCTCCTATCTTCCTCCTGGGGTTTCCTACTGAAGACATTCAGCAGAGGAGCCCTTGTCAACTTCCCTACTGTAAACAGCTGCATCATGTATTCACAAAAAATGTCACAGTACAGAATGATGTTTGAGCTCATCTCACATAGTTTGAGAAACTCTAGCACTTGAACTTCATATTTTGAACAACTCCAGTTTCCCTAGAAGTGGCCTACACATGGAGATCTTCCCTTGGGAAATATCCAGTGGATCACATACAGGCAATTTCCCATCTAAAGGATGTGGCAGAAAATCTGTTCCCTGCTATAGTAATCTATTCTCCATGGAGATGGATGAAAAATAGGAAGAGAAAGGGGACTATGACCTCAGTAGCATAAGATTACTAAATGATTACATGTGGCACTGCTTTTTAGGTTGGTTGTTTCTGACACAAGAATGACCTCTTACACATTCCAAATCAGTACTGCTTACCAACTAAGGTAGTGAGGAGACCCTAATTTGCCAGTTTGAGATTATGTGGTCTTCCAGAAAGGGCTACAGGAGGTCTAATTCTTCCAGTGACCTAGCCCATGGCTGAGACTCCTTCAGGTAGGTCTCGTGACCACCTTTCTGGAGCGGCTGTTCCTTTTTCACCCTAGGTCCAGAGACTCATTTTGGATATTCATTTAAGTGAGACAGAGAGAGAGAGACTTTTGAGCACTACCCTTGTTGATAAAGCTTTCACATTTTAGGCGGTAACACACTGTTACTAAAGAAATTCTGCCCATAAGGACACATAAGAAATACATGCATAAACATCTAGTGATGGCACCTTTTTTGTTTGGGGGGCGGGGAGAAGCCAAAAGAGGGACAAGGAAAAAAAAAAAAGCCAGACATGTTAAGGGAAGTGTACTTTCTACTAGACAAGAATCTTTCCTCAACTTTTATTATGCCTGCAGACCAATGGCATAATTAAACATAAGTGGGTTTACATTTTTCTTCTGTCTTAAATGAATGGGGCATGATTCACATGTTACTTTCATCAAAAGTGGTCGCTAGCAAGAGGTGGCATCAGTCATTATAATTTTGGCAGGACGACAGTCAATTTTGTCACCTCCTCCAACCCACCCATCATGTTACGGCATGATGATAGTATCACACTCAGAGCTAGCCGGGATCTGGTGAAGGCTCCAGAAAATGAGTCTTTTTAGGATATGACTCCTACTTTAACTAATTTTATGTAGAGGAATGTGAAAAAAGAATAGGAAATATCAGCACCCCGTCTTTTCCAGCCTATTGCCATAAAAGTGTTCCCATCTCTTTTTTCTTGTAAGCTGAACAAATCCTTTTAATTGGATTTGATATATAAAACTGAATTTTAAAGGAAAAATTAGAGTCTGCCTTTCTTGAAGGCCAAAATAATCAAGATTATTGTGTATTTCTAGATTCCTCCAGACCATAAGACCTATTACTGCCTCAGATTTAGGATGCAGAGGCTGATTCTGGTACATTTGTGCCAGTGTATAAATAGCAACATAAGAAAAGCCTTATGAATCCATGCAAAATCAGCTATATTGAAACAGCAAAGAACTATCTTTTAAGTAACCTTTGTTATTTCTAAAGATACCTCACTTATTGCTACAGTTATAATTCATACTACCGGCCATGACTGTGATAATATGCTTAAGGAGACATATTTCCATTAAAAGCATGAATTCATTTTCTTTATTAAAGCATAGTTAATTAGATGACAGTATTGTCTGACTTTTAAAGATGACAATGAGTCAATAAGAAAAACCTGAGCTCCAGGACTGTTTTTTTTTTCTGAGAAAAAAATAAGTCTTTTAACAAAGTCTTCAAAATTAAGGAAGACAGATAAATTAGTGCTATGATTTTTGTTAATCCATAAAAATATGCAAGATTGTCAAATTTTACACTGTGCAGAGGAAAAATTATGATAAGTACTAGATTCAGCTTCTGTCTGACTACTATTACAGAGCTCTGAAGAAAAATGTACTACTCTTAGCTGTCAAGATCCTTGAATCATGGAGAGAAACTAAAGAAAGATACCTATGAAAAACACCTACACATTACATTTTGCATCCTGGGGAGACAAAAATAGAAGTGAAACTCAGGTTTTGATCTTTTTAACGTGCTACAACTGATTTAATGCAAAAATAAAAACTTCAGATGATATCTATTGATCTGTACATTCAAACAAATGGAGCAACTGACACTGCCTGTTGAGAAATGCAAAGTAGTCCTTGGAATTCACTCCCTGCCTATTAAATACACTGGTAGTTAAATCTGGGCTTGCAGGGCTTTCAAGCATATAATAACAACTACCAGGCAAAAAAAACCCCAAATGAATCAAGAAACCAAACACCTCCAAGAACAGCCCTGAAGAAAGGAATCTCTTCTCATTAACAACTGTCCTAATTACTCAGAAAAAGAAATCATGCTTCTTTTTCTCTATTCTTATGGTATAAGAATACACTTTTTAATACAGCTTCAAATGGGGTGGTGGAAAAGAGTCCTGACAATTGTTTTAGCAGTGATTACAAACAAAGTGAACATAAGGCATCAAAATTACCTCAGTTTCTAAGACATCTGCTATGTTTCATGAAGAATAATGTCTTGTGCAAGTTTAGAACATAAGATCCAGTCTGCAAGCGCATTGTCTTAAATTTACTTTTGGATTAAAAAAAACAAACCTCCCTTGAAGAAAAACATTATCAAAAGTTTGGAAAGCCAATGCATACGCCAAATTTTTAAATGGAGGATCAATATTTCCTTGAAGGAAAAAATGGGAAAGTGGATACATTATTAATAATTATAAGATGTACTTCACCTGTACCTAGAGAATGTATGAGACAGGCTTGAAATCCCTGTACCCCGTAGGGTTTACCATAAATATGGCATATAGTAGGCACTGGTCAAAGCCAACATAGCCCGTATCCAGTTAGCTTCTTAGCTATCTGCTTTGCTGCTGCACTCTTAATCTTCTTACTTAACAGTGCATCATGATATTCAATTAACTGAAGTGCTTTTAGTATATTCAGAGCTTGATAAAAATAACTAAATAGCCACAGTACAGAGAAGATAAATAAAATATTGAAGCAGATTAAATAACTTACCAGGGTCAGGAGATGGACTTGTACCTCCAGAGTTATCAAAATATTAGGTTTGTTGTGATCTGCTTATTATTTACAAAGTCACATCATATGAAGGGGTTTCAAACATTTATTTAATTAGTCACAGACTAAACCAATATAACATTCATTAACTCCAGATGTCAATAGTTATCAACAAGTTCAGAAAGGTACTTTCCTTTCAATGTCTGCTATGTTCCTTTCACATGCCTTTTAATTATAAATTAAAACCAACATAAACACTATACTAAAAAAAAAAAGAATTAGAACATGTTGTTGCTTGGCATTTTTTAAAAGATGATTGTCATAATTTTGCAGAAATTTTTAAGAGAGATACATACTTTCCTTTAATAAATGCTATATATTTTCATTGTATTATTCACAACTTTATCATTTTTAATAAACAAGGAACAAAATTACTTATTCTAAAAAATATGAATAATAAAGAATTTCTTTTTTATAATGAGAAAACAGTTGCTCTTGAAAAGGCTCAGTCTGCAGGCGTAATTTGTATGTGGCAATCTATTAAAGTTTCCTGCATTAGCCAATTTAATCCACTAAAATTTCACAGAGTAAAAGAAAAACTAACTTGTTTTCTAGGATTTCTTTGGAAATTCTTCTATTATGAGCTAACATAAAAAGAGCATGGAGGCAAAATTTCACATGCAAAAGAAAAGAAGCTACTTATTGTCCAGACCTGCACAAATAAGTGAAGACACTTTAGATATTAATTTATAATTTAGTCATTCAAACATGAAGCCTAAACACAGACTGAAGCATTAGCAAGAATTGCATTGCTTTTAAAGTAAACCAGAACACAGACCTTAATAAAAAGGGAGGTTCCATGTTCTCGCTGCATCTAACAACTATGAAATCATGCGTGGTGGGGGTTCCCAGCTACAAGACTGAAATCTGGCCAACTATTGTGAGGTCTGCCTCATAAGTGTTGATGTAGGAAAAAGGCTTGCAAACCAACTAAAGAAAATTCTTGGTTCATTCCTATGGTTACTACTATGGTAGAATAAAGATTAGAAACTATTCTTGCCAGACAATAGAAGCCTCAGGAAGGTGGCCATTGGGACGTTTTCAATACTTCAATATGATTGCTAAATATGTAATTATGGAAATAACTCAAAGGAGTAGGTTTCTGTATTTCTTGATGCCCTGTATAAATTAATGTTAGCTCAAATTCAGGGCTTAAAGTGAAGGCATAGACTTGTAATAAATGAAGTGTAATTAAGGACAAGAAGAGACAATTAAGTTGTAAAGATCCTTGTTAACAGGTGTTGAATCAACATGGCACTAGAGGTATTTGAAATTTAATTATATCTGTAAACTAAATCACACTTGATTTTATAGAGATTTCTATAGGATGACCCAAAGCCCATAGAATCTCCAAATCATGTCCTAGTTATAAATGCTATAAAAATTTGTATTTTACTAATTTGTAGGACATTCACTTAAAACTTATTCTCAAAGTTGTAGCTAAGATTCTGCATAAAATAGTATCGTCTGTAAATACATTGGAAAATGAAAGATTAAATTATTTCCATGTTTTAAAATAAGAAAAGTGGAATAAAACCAAGTATAACCTTGCTGAAACAAACCCCAACAGACAACCTTTTAGTGTCATTCACTCAAAAAATAAAAATACTTTAAAAAATTCAGGCAGGATTGCAAAGAAATTAAACTTCTTGAGATCTCATGTAATCTACTGAGTAGCTGGTGATTATTGTTCGATTAATCTTTTTCATTTCCTGGTTAAACTACAGGTATCTTTAGGATTTAAACTTCATTTCTAAATATAAATGAAATGCTTAATATCCAGTACATAAAAGATTAGACACTGATTTATTCTAATCAGAAGGTATTTACTCTCCTCTGAATTTGTACACTGAAAGCTGAGTCTGTATATAGTGTGACCATCAAGACTAGAAATAACTTAGTCTACAACATAAAACAAAAGTACTAATGGCAAGAAAAAGCTGTCATTGAAACAGACTGTGCAAGGAATTTCTTTAAGGTATTAATCAGACCTAAACCTGATTAAGTGTCTAATTGGCTTGACTACTGATGGCAAGAAAACATGTGCTGTATACCCGTTCATGGTAAAAGAGCTATAGACGCTTCAGGAGAGTTGAATGAGCAAGATGTTTAAAAAACTAAAAGCAGTATTTTCTAGAGCAAAATTATCACCTGAGGAAGCAGATTGCAAGACTGAGGATGTCCCTCCACCACCCAAGGCAGCTACAGGCCAGGTATAGTTTTTATTGTTTAGTATAGACCGAGTAATATTACCCTTTGTTTAGATTAGTAAATGCCAAAGGTTAGATTTTCAAATATACTTACTGCACACGGTATCAATATTTATTTGGCAAAGTCAAAAAAATGTCTTTATTGCCCTCCTCCCTCCCACCTTTTCTTTATGAAGAAAAGAGAGTTTTCCTCTTTTTGAAAGTTGCTTTCTAAATAGGATTAACCTGAAATAGTGTAAGCTTATGAGAGGTCTTGATCAACATTGCAAATGGAGAATTAGAAATACTGGTATGGCTGCATTTGATGTGCTGATGTATTCCTCCTCATCTTGTTCCCTGCTGGCAGAAAATGTCAGGATATCCTTTTGGAATATTGGAATGGCATACAGGTATATGTCCCCATAACTGTTAGAAAGGCAAAGTAATTTAGTAGCTTTTTTAAGAAGTATTTTACTTGGTTTGGTTTTACTAATATAACTCCTGTTTGAAAAATACAGTCTATATTTTTTATTTAGTAGTTCTTTACTGTTAAAGCTAACTCATTCTTTTCATCTTAATGGAATATTTTAAAATGAGAAAGAAGGATAGATACTCCTTTATTTTTTACCTTTTAATTTTTATCTTTTCCCAATAAAGTCCTAGAGAGTGTTTTGTTTTTTTCCAGCTTGGCATAATCAAAAATTTACAATGCAAAATAGCAACAATTTAGAGTTTCACCAAATGATTAGGAAAGTGAAATGAGTTCTTTAGTATCAGCCTGAGCTATTAATCTGAATTCAGGCTTAATGAAACAATTGAAACTCCACCATTATAAAGTTAATTTTAACTAAGCAGTGTCTTTTAACATGTTCACAACAGTCAAGCATATACAAAGACTCTGACTTAATTTCTGGGAGCCTTGATTTAAATGTACAAGAGTTCCATAAATTTTATAGTTTTAAGTAAAATTGACAGAAACATATATGTTCATAAGAGCGAATCATTTCCTAGAACTGATGTTTTTCTGAAACTCATAGGTTTGTACAACCTCAAGAAGAGGTGCAGTTTAATCCAGCCCAACTACAATTCAAATTTGATTTGTCATTATTATAAACGTGCAAAAACCAACTGTTTGTTGAACAGGCATATCCATACTGCCATCCACACAAAATGGCAAAAATGTCTGTGTTCAACAAACTTCATATACTGCAGATCTGCAGGCAAAGTATTGTTCATGCTTCTTTTCAAGTTCTGCACATCAGTTTTCTTGGGTCAATAAAACATTGTCTTGAAAGCAGAAAAATCCTGAATCTCAACAGCTGACTTCTGTGCAGCCTGATAGCTCACTTGGCAAACTGCTCTAGGAAAAAAATATATATTTAGATTTCCCTGGAGGCACGGATTACTCTTTTCACCAGAATAATTCCATACATCAGTGCAACACTCAGATCATATCACCATCAGCCTCCTCTATTATAGATACTACTAAGATGGAGGCAGATTAATAGGTCAAGGATTAAGACATTTTCTGGCTGCAAGGAGATACCATCTAAAGAGAAAAGAATAAATGTACATAGTAACTGGTAATGGCAGAGCACCATTCTTACATTAATGTTCTTGCATTATTAGGAGGAAGCCTGAAACAAAGAAAACAACCTTTATAACAAAACATCATGCGAGTACTTCTAATATGCACAGAGACTGATTGGGCCTATAATTTTCATTTCTATATATATAAAATATCTAATTTAATTTTTTATATGTATACATATATTAGAACTTCATTGCCAGATTCTATGAATACAAGCAGACAGAAAAAACCCAAATACTTTCATAGAAAAAGACAAACTCCAAATTAATCTCAGAAACTCAGACAAAGAAAAAGCCTTTGAGTTTGGAGAGGGAGAGGGAAAATAGTGCATGAAGACCTGAAACCTCCTAAAGTAAAATAGTTTTCCATATGCTTATACTATCTAATATCTTTCTCTATTAATCAGCTTGATAAACACCAGGAAAATTCATTCTATCTGGGATAACAAATGCTCATGGGCTTGATTAGCACTATGCTGTTACACAGTACTGCGAACACCTCAGGCTCCCCATGCACTTCTCACTTCCTCCTCCAAGGGCCACCCTGTCAAAGCCAAGATGAATCAAGGTACAGGTACATGAGGACTTGGTTCATGGATCTAAGCCAGTAAAGCGTGGGAGGAAGTTAATTTTTTGCAGCGAAAGCTGATATTGTCTCTGTATTTTGTAAAGATTGAGATCTGCTATTGTGGTGAGGTAGCTCAAAACATACCAAGTCTGTGAGGCCAGCAGAAGGCTTAGGCAAAAGAATTACTAATTCAGAGATGCAAACTGGCTTGTAAGCACAGCACTGAACAAGTCAGCCTCAACATAAAAGAGGCTCTGGGGACGTGCAGCAGCAGAACTCCAGGCTACATAGCTGGGTTTTCACAGCAGATGTGAAGACATCAGCTTTTGATTTCAGTGTCCAAGTCCTTTTGTGAACCTATCTGGAAAGTCTTGTCCAAGAACACACATAGAACACCCAGGAACAAAGCTTAGTGTGTGTGAACTTGATTAACCAAATTCCTAGGAGAATATTGCAGATCCCAAATCATCCTTATCATTCTCAACAACAAGCATCTACAGTTTCTAATCCTGATTATTTTTTTTTAAGGGAGGAAGTAAAAACCGAGATGAACCACAGAAAGCAGAAGCCAATAAGAAAGAAGAACCTGTACCAAAGCAACAAGGTCAGTAATACGCTATTTATGAGCATTCAAAGATTATCTGGACAAAACATGTGTACATTATATAGGGCTGTAAATAACACTGTTGTTCTTCCAAATGCTCTGCCAGGTGCTGATCTTGTTTTTTATTTGTGGAAGAAATTAAAAACTCTGAATTCCCATTGACCCCAAACCAATTATTTGTTACAGAAATACAAGCACTGTCCAACAATAATAAAAGGCAACAAGCTTTCAAGCACACAGTCCCTTCATGAACTTGTCCATTTTAATCAGCTAGTCTAACAAAATCTATTTCCTCTTACTGTAAGTTGACTTCTTGGAAACCTTACTTTAAAATAACGGTATTTAGTAGCTTAAGAAAGAAAACTGCATATTTTTATTGTATCTTTTGGGTATACATCTCATACATGTTAAAAAACTACGAAGACAAGACAGACTTTAAACTATCTGGCATTCAAATCTTTTGTTCAACAGCCATTCAAAAGTTTTTCAAAAAAAGCAATGCCATTAAAAATCATTTGCCATCACCATTCAGAAGACATCCAGGACTAGAACACAGAAACATATTGCTGAGGGTAGTAATACAAGGTAATTATTTGCCTAAGCAGCTGGTTGCTGAGAACAGTGGCAGCTGGCCATGGCTATTCTGCCCACCTCCCAATAGCCAAGCCTATTTTGTTTATACCAGAGCCAGAATGACTGCTGTAGCAGCTACCAAAATAAAGTCTTGGGATGGGTAAAGCAACAACTATTGCTGGGCCCTGTGTCCTCTTCCCTTCCTCACAGCATCCGTGGTGCAGTCCTTTCCTTTTCCATCCTCCAGGGCTGGAGAAAAACAACAAGTCCATTTTTAATGTGACATCATGCTTTTCCTTTGGGAGAACAATTCAGGTTCGTTTCACTGGAGCAGGAAAGCAAAGGCTGAAGAACCTCCAGCTTCCTGTGATAAAGATGATTTAAGGAGAGAGAAGCAACTGGAACAAGACTATAAGGAAACTTGCATAATTCTTACTTGTTCTTTGCGTAATCGTAACAAGTATCACAATTCCTTTCCTCATATAACGAACCTTTAAACAAAGTCCATTTAATGCAATTATCTTGTTATATAATAGCTGTAGCACTAAATCAAGGGAAAACAAATCTGACATGAGTTAACTGTAGCAATAAGCCAGCAATGGAAAAAGTCAAATCTGGTATTTCACGGCTTTTTAGCAACATTAAATCACAGATGCTATCCCACAACAGAATGAAGTATCATTACAGAAAATTTTTTGTTTCCATTCAAAATTTGATCTAACTTTACAGATTAATGTAATTCATGAATCTATATCTTGGGATACTAAGTTACTTTTTTTTTTTCTCCTTTCTAAAATATAAAATAAGGTAAGTGGTGGCATAAAAGCAACTACCTCATCAATTACTTTAGGAAAATATAATAACATAGTTAGGCTCCATGTTTGGTGGTTTTTTTTTTTTTAAAATCCATAGACTTCTGGAAGGTGCTTTAAGTCTTATTTTCAAACAACCACAAGACAGTTTCTCCTTTTGCATGTGGGTATTAATGAGTTAGAGACAATAGCTATACAAGCCAGGATTCTTATACAGGCACCACACCTCAGAAGAAGCTTATGAATTCCAGCAACCTGTACATAAGTCCTCACTGTCCAAGCTGAATAAGGAACTCCATTATCTCTGGGCAGAAAAGCGAGTCTGGTCTCAAGCGGTTCCCAGGAAGGCCTAGATAAAGACTCCTGCAAAACTTGGTGAACTTTGTATCAGACCTAAAATCACGTGGACAGCTGCTAGAAGAAGAAAATAAGAATATCTGTGAGTAAGCAAAGGACAAGAGACTGGAGAAATCATTCTGTGGTGTATGTACAAATTTGGAGAGAATTATTAAAAGCACAGCCAGGACTCAACCAACACTAGTTAAGGGAGATCAGTTAAACAGAGAAGTTAAAACTAGTTAGAGAACAGCCTTTCCAAGATTTCTCATTAGTTTCTCTGGTATAATCAGAACAAAATAGACCAGCAAAGCCTCTAATTATAGTCACATTTTCCAGCTCCATAGTCCTGAAACACAAATCAACAGACCGAGCAGAGCTTATCTTCATCCCCTTCTTCTCACATGGCCAAAACCAGCCATCACCTTCTCCCTTTCTCCTAGCACTTCACAAGGCAGCATGATGTTCCCAGCACAGATGAGAACTCAGCAGGATGCACATTTGTAGCCCCTTTGTGGCCATTTACATCACTCAGCAACACCTGGTACTTTTGGCTTCTTTGTTGGCTACTCATTGCCTCATCTCCACCTCCTCGGTTGCCCTCTCTCTCACTAACTTGTTTTGTGATTAATCCTCTGCATAATTATTTCACTCTGTAATTAATTCTCTGTGTTTAGTCAGTTTATTCCATAATGGATTCATTTTTTAATTGATTCCCTGCATTTTTTTATGTACTTAACAAAGTGTGATTCACCTAATTACAGGTTCTCCGTGATATTGACTCCAATTGCTATAGTTTCTTTGCATAGTTATCACCTCCCACAACTGACTGGCTATACAAATGCTTCACTTGTTTTACACACAGTTGTTCAATAGCTCTGTTGGTGGTTATGCTATTTAGAAGGCCACATCCAGCCTCCACCTGATAGCTGGTGTCTGCATTATCATTCTCTGTATCATAATTTCTTTTGTCCTCCTAGCAGATCCTTCCAGTATGATTCTTTCCAAGTCATCCCTTTTCTTTCCATTTCTCTGAACACTCTCAGCATCACATTTAAGTATTGCTCTTCTGAACTCTATCCTCATCTCCTTCTCACTTTTCCCTCACTAGACACTGGCCTGTTTCCAATATTCTGTTTTTTGGTCTTCCTACTACTACTAAATCAACAGGTGTCTCAAAGATTTTTTCCAGATTCATAGATATATTTATGCAGCTTTTACTAAAGTCCACATTGACATTGCTTTGTTCTTGGTAGGACCTGAGAAAGCTAGACTAAAACTATCATAGGTATTTCTATACATGCTACAATTGCACCTCTGGATCATAAAGTAGACAGAACCTCCCATCTGGAAGATTACCATGTTAATTTTCAGTGACATTTAGTATCTTCAGAGCCTAGATGCTTTGGAAAGTACCCAGAGGATATATAAAAGGTTATATACCTGCCCACAAATTAAATGCAAGTGCTGTTCCACAGTGCTTGTGGTGCTTTTGACAGAGTTAGAAAATCTATATCCTAAGTGAGAAGCCCAGACAGAGTAAAAAAAAAAACAAACCCAACCAACTAACGATTTTAATCATCATCCCTGAACATGTAGTACCTCAAAGGAAGAGCTGCTCAAAAGGAACGTCAGTCCACTCCAGCCTCTCTTCCAGTGAGTACACTTGTGTTTAGGTACTCATGGTACATCCACTTTTCCACTAACTGACTAAAAAAAGACAGCAGAGGCTGCCAATAGCTGCCACCTTTCATATATTAGCCTAGCTGTTTTACCTTGAATAAGGGAGTTCAAACCCATATCTCTCACATTCCAGCAGAGTTCCCTAACTACCCACATGAAGTCTAGATTAGAGAGATGTGGGAGGAAATTCTGTGGCCTTCCTAATTGCTGGGCCATCATGCAGAAAAAAATGCAAAAACCTGTGAAGTCTGAGAAGACAGTACAACACAGAGCCTGGAACTAACCTAGAAGTTAATTGAAACACTAACCTTGTAGGAAGAATGAATAACTTTGATTTCAGTATGTATTTATATTACAATGTTGTTGAATCTTTAAAAAAAGGGAAAAAAAAACCTCACAAGGGGTGTTTGACTCCATCACAAGTAAACAAGGCCCAGAGTCAAGATTTCCTCTTCTCAGAGGAAAGCTTTGATCACTAGCTGCTATATAAAAGACGGTCACTCCCTCTTCCTGTAGACAGAAATAAAGCAGATATATTTCACGTCAAAATCCTGTTGATGTGAAACCCCAGCTAATTTCTGCTAATTAGGCACCAACTCTACATGGACTACAACTGAGTTATAAGCCCCTGAGAAGGAAGATTTTAATTAAATGCAAAATTTCACAGCTAAAATCTTCCTTTGGCCTGTTGTGAATCTGACTCTTAAGCTGCTTTACAAAACCTGTCCCCTAGCACCTCAAAATCCAGGGTTAAAGAAGTGATTTGTATTTCAAGAAATAAAAATCAAGTACAGCATTTTGATATAATATGCTGTAGCTCAATGAACCAAACCTGTCAATGCAAAGAGACTTTTAAATAATAATCTTATTCCTTGTCTTCTTATCCTTTATACTCTTCACTGACATCCCCATCAACCGGCAGCCATTATTCCCATAAAATGTATTTTTTAAAGATTACCAAGAACTTGAGTATGTTTAATCAGCTTGCTTCCACTCCTGCAGAGTGGAAGTCAAAGAATGAAGACTTTTAATTCCTTTCAGATCTTCATTTTTCACACAAGTGACAGGGCTAAATGCTAGGAAAACAAACCCAGCTTCTTCATACTATCTTTCTCTCTTTACATGGAAAATAAACTCTTATAATACTTTGGTGAGCCACTGAAGTTGAGGGTTGAGTTAATGGACTACTTACTGATTGTTTCACTTCAACCTCACTGATTTCTGAATGGGTTTCCCCTGCACAGAGCATTTGTTCAAAAAATGTTGATTAGAAAGTCACAAAGGTGTGTATTTTGTAATGTCAGAGCTGAAGCCTCCTCTCTCCTTCATCCATACGTTTCCTATGTGTTTGTTTTCCTTGATATCTTCATGACCTTATAACCATCTTTCAAATATTTATGGACATAGCTCAAGAACACCTCTGGGAGGACACGACAATCAGGCAAATGATTCACTATGTCAGAAGTATCCCAGGAAGTTTGTAGACCAATTCTATCATTCCCATTGTACTTCTTCAAATGCAAAGTCAGTCTTTACTCCTGCTATTAAAGAGAATCTGCTCTCTATGTTGTTTGGGAGGTGACAACATTTGGGAGCTTATTTGAGACTTCTAACTGATTTTGAAACTTTTAATAGTTTGCAAAAAGAGCAAATGACAAAAAATCACTGATTTTAAGTGCTTGAAATTATGTTTCTAAGGGATATATGTCACTGAGACAGCTAAAAAAACAGATTACTCAAACATTGGCCACTTTGTCTCCTACTAGCAGGCTCTACCCCTGTCTTTATGCAGTGTTTCCCATTTCAAGCAATGCTGTCTAGCCTCAAGTATTTTCATGCACTCTTAAAATTGCCAGCATTGTTGTTTGTATATTAACTAAAACAGTTTTATCATCCGAGTACAAACACCAAGCTACACAAGGTTTTCAGGCAACCATCAAACGTACACATTCAACAGAACAAAGATAAAGTATTCTTTTATCTTTAGCTTTTTCTCTCACGTGACTAATTCTCTTCTTTGTTTCTGCGAAGTATTGTGAAGCTGATCAAGAGAGTTCAGGCCAATCATATTTTCAGGACTATTTACTTACTGAGCAAAAGAACAACATTACATGTTCTTTAAATAAAGATTGCCTATATTAATCCTGGTAATAAACATCAGAACTGAGTGTTAAGGTTTACAACTGTATTACATACACAGAAAATCAACTAACTATATTTAGTACGACACTAGCATTGTGAGATAATATAGTGTTTTTTAAGCATCACTGTATTTTTAAATGCCTACATTTTTGTAAAAGTCACTAAAAAGTTAGCAGTAGAAGAAAGTATTTAACGTAGCACTAGAAGAAAGTATTTGATAAAATATTTAATATGTTGACCTTTGGAGGGAGTAAGAGGAAGGAGCTGTCCTAGCCAGGCTGGAGAGGTGGTAATTGCCTTCTGCAAACCTAGGGCTTTTGAAGAACACCAGTAACAGCAGGAATAGGACTGGGAAGAAGAATAAATGATGGGTTAGTGTAAAATGACTGACTTAATCTGCCCTTCTGTTTGCTAAGTACTTCCTATGTTGGGAAACAACATTTTGTGCTCTACTAGTGGAATGATCATGGTAATATTCATGGCCACCAGATAACACTTATCTCAGTGGATCCAGGAGATTTTAGAGCCCTTTGTTGACATTGCTTATTGCCAGAAGAGAAGTCAGCAACACCTCTGTGGAGCCAGGCCTGTGACAGAGATTTTTAGATCCACCAATACTTATGTACACTTAGGACTGAAGGCTTTAGAAGAATGAAAATTATTATGGTAAGAATGACAACTCTGCAGTGCTGTGTCCTGGCATTGACAAATCTGCCTATTGCAACAGCTTCCTCTGTGGAAAAAGCTCCTTAGGATTAATGCCTATGGTTTTAGGACAGTGTGGATAGTGCTAAATTTTAGAAACATGACACTGGAGTTGGTCGTACATGACCAACTTTAAACTAAAAACAACTTTCCCAACTCTTCCAATGTTATACTTAGCCTCACAAAATTCTGCTTTTTGCAAATCCTGAACTCCTGGTTTCATGCAATTATTACACAGTTTTAATAAAACTCCCAAGATTCAGCTTTTTGAGTTGCAGAGGAAAAAAACTTAAATTATCTATCAAAAAGATTTAAAATCCATAGATAAGTACAAAGTATTCTCTTTTTTGCTGTACTTCAAAAATGGGAAATACTCTGCCACAGGCTATTCTGCAAGTGTGTGTGTGTGGCAGTAGGAAATCAAATGAATTTGGAAAGACTGTCAAGGGTCTCTGTCCAAAATTGTGAAGTGAAAACTGAAGATAAAAACAACTGCTTTATGGAAACATGAACAATGGAGCTGAGCAGCCTCAGAGTAAGTTGGATACACTCCTCCAACATGCAGAGATCTTCTGGCTACTCTAACGTAATCCTGCAATACAGTTCCAATGTTGTTTTACTAGAAGTATGAAAATAAGGGATAAGAATGAAAAATGAAGGTTTAATAATACTAACTTTCAGCTGGGAACATCATCAACCTGCCTAAGATAACACAGGTAAAAGACTGACATCCCATCAACAGCAATTTTTTATAACTTTTTTGCTTGACCTAAGTCTCTCCTGGAAGAATAAAGACCTGTGGAAAACAAGAACAATCTGAAAAACTAAGAGGGAAACAAATCAGTCTTATACCCTGCATCTTGTTTCTTGCTCCTTGCTATCTTAGGCAGATCAATGGTATGATGAGGTTTTAGTGCATCTCTCAATTTAACCAGCTACCTTTTTGAGGGATTCCATTAAGCAGTGTTTTGCCCACAAAGTTACACTTCCACAACTGACACTTTTCCATTCCATCTTTAAAGAGAATGGTCAACACTTATCCCAACGCAGTTTTAAATTACATTATTCTTACAGGGAGGCCCAATGATCTAGAATATGTAGACACTAGTGGGCTGCATTTCTCAACGCCCACTACTAGTACATTGGCAGCTTTACCTACCTATATTCCAATATAATGGGGACGGAAATCACTTAGAAAAACTCAAATCCCTTATTTTGTCAAGTAAGCGTGTATCTATCTGTTTTGAAAATTGCTTTAGATGTTGGTGCCTTGGCATAATTCTGCCGCCTTTTTCTCATTCATGATTTCTTTACTATGACAAAAGTTATGTAAAGCCAATAGAAGATATCTTTGTTGTCCTATAAGACTTGCCATCTACATGATGGATCTTTATTTGTTATAGAAACCAATGGTTGTACTTTAAATATTCCCTAAAATTACTACCACGTTGTTCTTAAAGGCATTCCCTTGGGGCTGGTCTTTAAGTCAGAGAGGTATGAGCTAGATTTAAGCGGTGACGAGCAACTAAGGTTTTTTAAATGTAACCTCACAGACAGCCCTCGCAATTTCACACAGAAAGAAAGAACTAAAATTTGTCACACAGCTGGCAGTGGTGCTAGGCCCTGGTATCCTAATCCTAATGCAAATAAGCCCTATGCTGGTCCTGGAGATTTACGAACTCTAAAAACTTCTGGAAGTTTGGAATACTCGTGGGATTACAATGTTTTCCATCAGTCTGAGTCTAGTCAGCATTTAAAGGTTGGTGTGGGTTAAGACCTCAGACTGAACACCTTGAGAGTTATCTAGCAGGCTAAGAAGCCATTATCCATCTGCAATGGGATGCTTATGTGCAAGCACCATATTTTTTTACTTTGTGGTCTTCCCTTCCCACATACATGTTGTCATTCCAGTGATGGATTGTCTTATTCAGGAGCCTGTTACTCTAAATAGTGTGTCTACACTGGCATTTTATTTCAGATGAAGAATGCCTTTCTGAAACAAATCTGATTGTCGCCAACTGTGCTCTGATTTTTCACCAAAAATCCTCTAGGAATGCATGACGAGATTCCTTTAGAATAAAACTAAACCAGAAGAAGCACTCCATGGGTCAGCCTACTTTACTCAGGCTGCTGATGGTCAGTCATTTCAGAGGATTACAATAGACCTAGTTTGAAATACAACTGCCTTAAACAGATGTAGCTTGGATGCCAGGCCTTCAGCACCATTTCACTGTTCTGATTGTTCCTGTCAGGTTGTATTCTCTGCCAGCATAGATGTAACTAGGGGTAATTACTATAACAAAGAAAATTCCCACAGTGAGATAATCAGCCTTGCTGTCACTCTTGAGTACATGGCTTTTCGGCTGAGGGAGTCAAGGCAGTGACAACCGGGAAGCTATGAACCTTGAATTCAGAAAGGAGCAGAAACTGCAGCAAGTGCTGAGGTTTTTGGCTCTTGCATCTTCTTTTCTACATCACATCATGTTGACCACAAAACCACAGGAGGATTGTGTGCCAAGGAAAGCACAGAGTCAGTAGCATCATTTGTAGACATATCCTGGGGAAAGCGTTAAATAGAATTTTAATGGGTTAAGGTTCAGTAGCAAGACTCACAAATTAGTCAATTATAAATAGGTCCAAACCCCTTTTATTTGCTCTAACTGCAGTTCCTTTGCAATTTTCTTATGGAGGATGTCTATGAAATTCCTATGAAAATTTTATTTTATTATGAGAATATATTCACTGTGCTAGAAACCTGAACCCATTTTAAAATTCCTCCTTCCTAAAAAAAAAGTATTTTTGACTTTAACTCCCAGAAAAATATTTTGAACCCCTGTAAACAAATGGTAAGAAATTCTTTCATCCTTTCTTGAACCTTCCTGGGGACAGGAACAGCAACAGTTCTCTTCGGAGTTCTCTCTTCCCTGAATGTGTGCCATTCTGTACCTTGAAAATTCCCTGGCAGATCCTTCAGGTAAGATTAAATATTATCTAGTGTTATATTTTTAACACAGTTTTCCTCAAGGAAGTACTGCAATGCTAACTGCTGCAGAAAGGAAACAATAATCTGCATTTCCATTAAGTGGGCAAGATACTGTCAGCAATTTAAGCCAAAAATCCAATTGAATGTCAGAGTTTCAAATGGAATTCCTCACAAAAATCTTCCCACCTTACAACTGATAAGTAATACAGATCCTGCAGACTGTCTCTTCATATTTAGCAGTGCTACATTTCTCCAAGGGACTATTTGAAAATTAACCCCTAAACTTGCAAAGTCAAATCTAGTTGACCAGTACATTGGGGGACATGGATTTCTTCAGTTCCTTGTCTGCCTCCAGCTTGAGTATTTCTGGCATCCACAGATATCTCTGTCTAGGTCCTGTCTTTGATCCTGTTTAAGAAATTAATTCCTGTAAGAGTAGCAGGGCTCACACAGGGCATTCTAGCTTCTTAACCCAAATACTAAGAAAAATTACTAGAAATTACCCACTTGTCCTGTAATCAATTGTCCATCTGGCAAAAGTCTGCAACTCAGCTCAAGAAACATTGTGTCTGTTCTCAATAGATTCTTGGAAGAAAATATGATCCCAAATCTGAATAAATGGTGGTAGGAGGGTAGTTTGGTTTATCAAGTGCTGTAAACAAACTGACCTGCTGTCTTTCACTAAGTTTCGTTTCAATGTCATTTCAAGCAATCATCTTCCAGCTGAGCAGCTTGACAGTTTACTATTGTAACTCTCTAAATATGGAGATTAACTATCAGAAAACTAATCTTACGCTGTCTATCCAAAATACTCAAGGTTTTATTTTCTTTGAGTTGTCTTGAATTTAAAATACAGCATACACAACAGGCTCCTGATTTGTTTGCTATGATGTTTTGCTGCCAAGCCTTTTCCTCTATAATCATATTACTTAAAGTATTTATGAAGGTTGAGTTTGTTCCTCCTTTATGCAAAGTGTCAGACTGATGAGAGCTTTCAAATTATTTTTCAGCATGAAAATTTAAAATAAAGATATAGGATTAATTGTAAGAATTAATCACATAAGGCCACTTAAATGGCAAGAAACTACACCATTTGCATAGAGTTTGTTTCAAACTCTATAAACTTCCCACTTAAACGCCTTTTAAAAAGTTACTTGTAATAAAAATGAAGAAATAGACTAGCCAAAGTTCCACATATTCACATCCTTACTGACATATTTCAATCACAATTTACTCAGCAACAAACAGGACTGTCATGGCAGCTGAAGCAAGAGGTTTAATGCAATTCAGACACTGCAATATAAATAAAGTCATTAGCATTTCGATGCATAAGCAAATAAGCTATTCTTCATTTTTCTTCCTGTATTTCACAAAGCATTTCTGGACAGACCTATCTATCTGTCCTCTACATATTTCTTTAAATAAGAACATGCTAAAATTCTATCATGCATGTATGAGTTCTTCTTGCTCATAAATATAGAGGACATCTGTATTGATCATTGTTGAGCTGGCTACTGATGTGTCTAGTTTAAAAACCACAAATAAGGTACATATTCTAAAACATACACTGATCATAAACATGTTCTGTACAGCTGGCACTGTAATAGATCTATACAGGATATTATTCAAAGGTCAGGACCCAGAATCACTGCTGTGTAGTGCTTGTCCACTGAAGAAATAATGGCAGCCAAGCTGTGATTCCTCCAAAAGTGCTACCATAATTCTTTAAAAATTAGTATTCAGTAATTGAAATCTTTTTTCTAGATACGGTACCAGCAAAAGCACCTGATCCTTCAAAAAATGAAAAATCAACTGAACCAGCTAAGACTATTCAACATGAACAACATCAGCTCAACGACGGGAAAGAAGATTCTAAGTGAGTAAATTCAATTAAAAAAAATTAGGTTTTTTTTCTGGCATCCTGACTTAACATTTCTGTGTGGCCTACTTCAGTTCTTTAAAAGTCCCTCCTGTCCTCTAAGGATCTGAAGAGCTTTATTTCAATTCTGAGGCAATCATGTATATGAGGTATTCATTTAGTATGTGGTTTTGATAGTTTGTTGCGTATGTCATCTTAATTGCAGAAATGAGGAAAAGGATTTGCTGAACTGCACTTATATACTAATTCTAAGAATGCTGTTGCTCTGTTATTATCACTCCACCTTAGCAACAGAGTAAGTCCCAGGATGCTGCCCTGAATAGCTGGAATGTTTGTCACATCAGTCTGACTTAAAAGCTTTTTACCCTGCACATTTTTTTGCTGAGTTATACTACTAAATCAGCATTAGTCTCCGCAACCAGAGGATTAAGATTGTCTCTTCCAGAGAAGAGACAAATAAATTAAACAGTAATGTTTCTTCAGGGGAAAATCTAGGGTCATTCAACCTTTGGAAAAAGCTTAGGTGACTGTTTGTTTTGCTAAAATAGAAATAAATATGAAGTCTAGAAAACAATAATCTTGGAATAGTCTATATTCATTGCAGAAGCATAGATTCATAGAATCATAGAACCATATAATTGCACGGATTGGAAAGGACCTTTAAATGTCATCTTGTCCAACTCCCCTGCAATGAGCAGGGACATCTTCAACTAGATCAGGTTGCTCAGAGCCCCGTCCAGCCTGACCTTGAATGTTTCCAGGGATGAGGCATCAACCACCTGTCTGGGCAACCTGTTCCAGTGTTTCACCACCATTATTGTAAAAAATTTCTCCCTTATATCTAGGCTGAATCTACCTTCTTTTAGTTTAAAACCATTACCCCTATCGCAACAGGCCCTGAAAAAAAGTCTGTCCCAATCTTTCTTACAAGCCCCTTTTAAGTACTGGAAGGCTGCTATAAGGCCTTCCTGGAGCCTCCTCTTCTCCAGGCTGAACAACCCCAACTCTCTCAGCCTGTCTTCATAGGAGGGGTGTTCAGGTTCCTCTGGATGGCATTCCAACCCTTGGACGTGTCAGCCGCATCACTCAGCTTGTTGTCATCTGCAAATTTGCTGAGGGTGCACTTGATCCCACTGGCTATGTCATTGGTGAAGACATTAAACAGTGTCATAGAACAGCTGCCGTTGGAAGGCTACTCCAAAAGCAATGAGGTCCAAATAGTTGCTAAGAGCAGGACAAATTTAGAGGTTAGATCCAACTCTCAAGTTAGATCAAGTTGACCAGAACTTTGTTCAGTGTAATTGTGAACGTATATACCCAAGAATGGAGTTTCCACAGTTTCTCTGGGCAATCTGGTCCACCATTTGACCATTCTTAGTATGAAAATTTCTACCTTACATATAATTAAATTTTCCTCTGCTCTAACTGGCTTCTGTTGCCTCTCATCCTTTTGCTGTGCACTTCAAAGAACAGTCTGGATCCATGTTCTCTATAACTACTATAACTACTCATTGGGTAGTGGAACATCGCAATTATCTCCATCTTATCAACTTTCCATGTCCAATCTGAACAAACATGACTTTCTCAGTGTCTCCTCACACATCCTGTGCCCTAGTCCCCAGTCATCTTAATAGTCCTCTGCTAGTGTTGCACCATGTAGTCAGTGCCTTTCATGTACAGGGGATACTACAGCTGGATACAGATGCAACCTCATAAATGTCACACAGAAGAAAATAACCACTCCGCCTCAATCAGCTGTCTGTGCTTCTTCTAAAGCATAGCATATAGCTAGCCTTCATTGCTGCAAGAACACACTGTAGATTCATATTTAATTTGTTGTTCACCAGGACCCCCAGATCCTTTTTTGCAAAGCTGTTTTCCAGTCAGTAAGCTCCAAGCCTTTACTCTTGCATGGTTTTATTCCATTCCAGGTATGGAAACTTGCATTTGTCTTTGCTAAGCTTCATGAAGTTCCTGCCAGTCTGTAACCCCAGCCTTTTGAGATCCCTTTGAGTGGCAAATAATGGGTACACTCAGTCCAGAGCAGGGTAGAAACTCCTCCTGCTTGCTTTTGCCTTCTATTATTTTGATTATCCTGATGACACAAAGCAAAAGTCTTTCCCTGACACGGAGTTATTTAATTTATAGAGAAGATTATCTATTTCCTCTGCTTCACCAAGACAGACTTTGTACTGCAGTGACAAGGAATAATCAAGCAAAATACTACTGTATATGCCTCTATAAAATAATACATGCAACTAAAAATAACTCTGACTAGAATGACTGAAAATGTCATAAATAACTCGACAATTTGAATGTGAATCAGTAGGTCAAAATTGAAAATCTAGATAAAGAATCTCCTTTTTTGTCACTGTATGCTATTAGATGCTTACAGTTCCACTGGCAAATCCTGTAACCATGGTTCACATAATTACAAGATGCTTATGAAACAAAGGGGTATGTTGCTTATTAGCAGAAGACAAAATCTGTCTGTTAAAAGGAAATTAAAAATGTTTATGTTAAACGTTTTCTTCTCAGAGCTGTTCTGATTCACCATCATGTGTGATATGACATCCAGATATATCTTGTCAGTCTAATTTGAGCAACAGCTTCTAAAATCTTTGGTAAATTCTACTCTCAAACCAATTACCCGCTAAATTCTGCAGTAGAGCTTGGAAGGCACAGTGCTGGTGTCATTGCATCAGTATGAAACTAAAGTAAACAGAACTAGTATACGATTTTCAGAGCTGGAGGGAGAATCATTTTTAAGGCACATGTCTTTGAGATAATTTAATTCATTGCCCCTAAAGATTCATGGACATCTATTCAGACACAGTCCTTGAACAAGGTCACTACCTTATTGAGTCTACATGTTCAAATTTACTCACTAGAATATTTTTAAGGAAATCCACTGCCTTTATCACATGAGAAAAGCTACGTAAATGTGTATGCATATGGAGGATTTGAGTCAAATAGATACATGTAGTCTACAAAAATAGCAGTAAATGAAACATGCTCAAATCACTCTCTAGCACTGAGGCCAGCTAGAACAATACAAAATGCCTCCTGAAAAGGTGCCGGTTGTGAATTATCTTTGCTTAATGCTAGTTTCTGGATATTCCTGTACTTAGGGACTATTTGGAAAAGTGCTAGTTTGACTAGTCAAAACCATATCACGGACTGTTCGTACAACAAGCTGAGCAGTGCGGTTGACATGCCTGAGGGTTGGAATGCCATTCACAGGGAACTGAACAAGCTTGAGAAGTGGGCCTGTGTGAACCTCATGAGGTTCAACAAGGCCAAGTGCAGGGTCCTGCACATGGGTCAGGGCAATCACCAGTATCAATACAGGCTGGGGGATGAAAGGATTGAGAGCAGCCCTGAGGGGAAGGACTCAGGGGTACTGATGGATGGAAAGCTGGACCTGAGCCAACAGTGAGTAGTGCTCACATCCCAGAAAGCCAACCGTATCCTGGGCTGCATCACAAGCAGCATGACCAGCAGGTCCAGGGAAGCAATTCTGCCCCTCTACTCCTCTCTGGTGAGACCCCCCTGCAGTACTGCCTTCAGCTCTGGGGTCCTCAGCACAAGAAGGACATGGACCTGTTGGAGTGAGTCCAGAGGAGGCCACGAAGATGATCAGAGGGCTGGAGCACCTCTGCTGTGAGGAAAGGCTGAGAGAGCTGGGGCTGTTCCGCCTGGAGACCTTCGAGTAGCCTTGCAGTACCTAAAAGGGGCCTATAAGAAAGCTGGAGAGTTTTTTCCAGGGCCTGCAGTGAGAGGACAAGGGGTAATGGTTTTAGACTAAAAGAAGGTAGATTTAGATTAGATGTAAGGAACAATTTTTTTATGATGAGGGTACTGAGACACAGTTTGCCCAGAGAAGTTGCAGATGCTTCACCATTTGAAGTGTTCAAGGCCCAGTTGGATGGGGTTTTGAGCAACCTGATCTAGTGGAAGATGTCCCTGGCCATGGCAGAGGAATTGGACTACATGTTCTTTAAATGTTCCTTCCAAACCAAACCATTCTATGATTCTATGATACTGTCATGGAAAGAGCCATAATTTGGTTGGTTGAATGAAATCAAGGTTGGTGAAATGGTTGGTAGAATTTTCTCAATTGGAATTTCAGATCTTGTCCAGCTGTATTTCAGGGAGCAGCAAGGGCCAGCTGCTCCCTGAGGGAAGTGGAGATGGGAGCCAAAGGTAACTCCAACGCAAGCAGTGTCCTTACCAACAAGGTGCAGTCCCACAGGGTCTGAGCACATCAAGGAGAGCAGGATCCTAGTAACAGCATCCAGCAACAAGGCAAAGTGATGAACCAGGTTTAGGGTCCATCAAGGGAGTCCAGTCAGAAGCAAAAAAGACAGGGTCAGAGACAGGACTGGAGACAAGGCTGCAACATGGCTCTAAAGTCTGTCCAGGAGACAGGACCAGAGACAGAACTGGAGTTAGACATACCTAGGCATACCTCAGGCAGTGACTAAGGTCTGAGCTTAAGTGGACATCCCAGGCCCGTGGGCAGAGAGTGTGAGTGGAAGTCCCACTGGAGGCTGCTCAGGGCCATTAAGGCCTGCTGGTGTACTCAGGGTCCTGGTACTATGACTTAGATAGATAGACTATTTTCCTTTACTAACCATCCTCCAAGACTCAAAGTTTAATAAAAAGTCACTTGATCCGCACAGTAAGGAATCATCTGTATGCCCATAGACTACGAGTAAGATGCATAATGAGGTAAGGTTTGTGGATATATATCTATTCACAACACATATACATCCAGGGTACCTCAACTTCCGTGGAAATTATGTTAACAGAAAAGGTTTCACCTTATCTTCTGTTACTATGACTTTTAATTATTTAAAATGCATCTGTGCAGGCTCAGATACATAGAGTAAGGAAGAAGAAAGAAGGCAGTTGTCCTGTTTGAAACAGCAAACTTTTCATTTAGATCAGACCTGTCTCTCCAAGCAGAATTTCAGGGGAAGGTAATGAGCTTCCATGTAAGGACTTTAAATTTTAAAATCTTAGGTAATATTGCTTTATGAACAATTATACTAATGTAATTAACTTATCTGAAATCAGTAGGACTACTTATATGTATGACAGTTTGCAAGATTGTGCACCAGCTCTGTCCTTGCAGTTGACCTGCATTAGAGTAGCTTTTAACTCACGGTGCAGCACAGCCTGCATTATCTATTAATAGGAGAGTAGGGTTTTTAACTTTCTCTGAAAGAACAAATCATTTTTTTCTCTTGCTAAGTGAACAACAGCTTTGACAAAGACTGCATTTACTCCTGACAATCCCCATAGAAACTTCTTGTCCCCAAGGAAAAAAAAAATATTTCTGGCTTTCCCTCTCAGCACTTCCTTATTTTTAAAATACAGCAGTACATGCCAATGGACATTAACAAACAGTAGACAGACACAGCACTGATCTCAGCCACCTGAACACCACGTCTGAAAGAGGAGACATACAAGAATGGCTGGTGTGCCAAGGCGCTGAACTACAGCTGAGTGACTGAAACTTATAATCTCTGTTTCCCAATGGCTTAGACAGGATTGCACACAAGTCGGCCCTCTCTGCCAACATATTGTTTCCCCCCCCGCCCCCCCCATCTTTAATGATAATGTAACAGAACGATAGGTAATTTCCATGAATAGCTACTTTCTGAGCAATAATAACCTCTGGGAGGGAGGGCTAAGACTACACTGTCTCTTCACAGCAAGAAGTGAGGGAACAGAACAACATTCAGGACCTAATTTGCACTCTAATAGAAGACAGTGGAGTCTTATTAACAAGGAACTAGCCCAAAACATCACTGCAGCTTTTATAATATATCAAGATTGCTTTCTGTTGGGGAAGGTTCATAAAAACACATATGTGTGTACAAAATCCTGGCCTTTTTTAAAATGCAGTGCAAGCTTTTCACGCAAGATACTGTGTAGCATTTAAGCAAATATGGCACATGGCTTTTTTTTAATGACCAGCCCTTGCCTCAGGGATGAGGAGCTGGCAACATGGTGGACAGGGCTGGGGCCTTCCCAGCCAGGGCCGAGGCCCAGCCCCGAGCAAGGAGAGCAGGGCAGACCCAGGGGGAGCAGCCGAGGCCAGCGTGGAGCCCAGATCACCAGGCAGGTCTGTGGTGACAAGGCAGGTCTGGGGCCAAGCTGGGAAGGCAGTCAGCCAGTCAGTGCGCCGTGAGGGGAACTGGGGTCGGACTCAGCCCCGGGACAGCCGGGCAGGGCTGGGCTGAGGCCAGGCTGGGCGGAGGCCAGGCGGGATGTCAGTCGGCGGCTGCGGGTCAGGGTCAGTGGGGCCCATGGCCAGGCCCAGGCACAGTCGCACCTGCCACTCAGCGGGAGCTGTAGCTGCGGGCCAAGCACCATCGTCACCATCAAAAGCAAAGGTCTCCAAACCACCTTGCTCCAAGAACAGAGCAATATAGCCATTTGTACACAAGAGAAATAGACAACGTGCTTTCTGAGGGTACTGTTTGGAAACTAAGATCTAACACAAAAAAAATAAAAAGACATGATTTAGGTGATCACAAAGGTGACACAGGAGAGGCAAACGTGAGACCTTTGTATGACCCTACGCTTGAGGCTGGGAACCAACACAGAGCCTGTGGCATGTGGTAGTGCATGAAGAGGAGGACTGTATAAAGTGTTTTGGCATGTAAGAGTAGAGGGGAGTCAAATGCCTAAGGAACAAGTAGTAGTGGATGCCTGGTATCAGGGCATGAGACACAAAGAAGTTGCAGCAAGTGTGAAACAATAATTAAAAACACACCAGAGAGCACAGATCAGAGAAGATGGAGGGATACAGAGAGCTTCTATGACCTCTTCTCTCCTCTGTCTTTTAAAAGCCTTTAAGCCTGGCTAAAGTTGTAAGAGTGTCTTATCTTCCCAGATTACCGAAGTGATTGCAATGGACTATTTACACTAAGGCAGTACTCTGAAACCCCAGTCAAGGATCATGAACCCTCCTCTGCAAAATCCTGTGTAAAATTACAATCCATATCCACAGGCCGCATACGCAAGAATACATAAAGGAAAAAATACAGTGCGTAACGGGAACTTCGGATGCTTTTAGATTTCATCTCAAGATCTTACATATTCTGGGTTATGTTCACAGGGGAACAAAAAATTATATCTGATACACCACCTTCAGAATCTAGGTAGTATGAATAAAACATGTTCATAGAAAATGCACTAAATAAATTTTAATAAAATATAAAAGTTATACAAAATGCATTTAACATTCCCACCCAGTAAACGTACTCTTCTGATTCTGCTTTTGCAAATGCAGAAACCCAGGTTTTAACATTTTCAAAAAAAAAGGGAGCTCCAGCATTGCAAACTGCCATATGAGTGCAGGTGGTTCAGGAAGACTGAATTTTGTGCTCATAGTTTGCCTTTTGCATAGGTGCATCCTATTACCTAGTAGGCTATATCGGTCCTTCGCAGGCACAAAAAGGAGAATTTTTTCCTCTCTAATTTGGCTAATAGCAAAAAAAAGATAACAAAACAAACAAAGAGTAAGAGGCAATTTGCTATGTGGTGCATAGCCAGGTTAATAAAGAGAACTCCTGCTGGTAGCATGTTCTTAGTGAGTAATGCACTTCATTTAGCTCAATTACCTCAACCAAGAAAATTACCGTGCTTATTAGTGCTTGCCATCCACTAGTTGCAACACATCAATTCACCAAGCAGATGCATCTTAGAGAAACTATGTCCTATCACAAGAACGAATCTTGGCACCCTAGTGAAACAGACCCACTATCAAACCGCTGCAGAGTCTCCAGAAATCCTTGATTAGTGTAGGAACACCAGGGACCCAAAAAGATGATGCTCATGACACTAAACTCCAGTTGACTTCAGATAAAGTAAAACAAGGCCAATGCTGGGCACTCCTGAAAAATCCCAGTTTAAACCTAGTAACAAGCATATTTTATAAAGAGACTAATACCTTTCCTTAGTTGTTTCCAGCTAATCACTGCAGTACTTGAAACTGTAAACAGATGGAATGCATCCAGTACATTTTGTAAGCCTGACTGAAAAGACATTACTGTATTAAAAAATTAAAATGCTTTTCTTAGCACTTATATTCCTTCTGCTTAGGTCTTTCTTTCAAAGCTTGTCACTTTTAGTCTTTGGATTTGAATTTCTGCAATGGCTAAATTGAGAACCTGCAAATTAAACAGAAAGGTGATGGTGTGCTGCCTAGACCAAAATGGATTAAACTTTCTGTAATCATTGCTGAGATGTATTTTCCTACAGCCTTTAAATTCTAGCCATTCTGCAGGATGCAGTTACCCATGCTATTTAATGCCATTCACTCTGCATGACAATCAAGCAGGTAGCCTGAAGTTTAAAAGGTAGCAAATTTGAAAGTTTTTCCTTGAAGACTAAATAAAGCAAGCAAAGGGACAGGAATGTCTTTATAGAGACAGAAATGCTCCTTGCTTTTTTTTTTTTCCTTGTGCTACTTTAAATTATATATTCATAGTATTCATATATATTTATTTTTGACCATATAAATGAGAGAAATTCTTTTTTTAGACTATACAAGAAAACAAGGGTATAGTTAGTCATACTTTGCCACTGATTTATTTCTTTCATTAAAATCATTTTGCGTAAATCCTTCATTGACCTAACGTTTTTCAAAGTAAGAAGATACCTTTTTTTGTGAAGGAAGAAATTATAATTTTTGAAAAATATTATCTCCGCTATTATCTGTTCAGTCAATTGTGGAGCAGAAAGCAAAGCAATGAGCATTGTGACAGGTACACTGGTGTGTGTAATATAAACCATTTATATTTAAATTACATTTATACCAAACATTTGCTAATACATCAGGTTCTTTCTTGATAAATCTAAAAGACACATAAATATAAGACATAAACATTATTATTTAGTAAAGGAAAACTGTTTATTACTTCATGATAAGTGTAAGTATTCATGCCTATGATTAATCTTGTCCAACACTTTTTATTAAAATACTGTGTCTCCAGTTATTTACCCATTTTCCAAATGTTAGCTATTTAAGATGAAAACATCCCATGCTGTGCAGCACAAGAGAAGAACAGAGGAAACAGTGACAGGTGGAGATATGAGGATCAGATGAGAAGTCTAAGGGGTCTGGCAGCCCAGTCTTATTTGGCGCTCTGGATAAATGATACTCGGGAGGAGAAGTGTGCTGATCTCTTGTCTGCAGGGAACATGCCTTCCTTGTTGCTGAATTTGGATAAGAATGTGGCAGGAGCCTGCAGAAGGGGAAAGGATGGTCTTTGATAGTGGTAACTGGAAGTCATTTCAGAGGAATTGGTTCTTTCTCTCTCTCACCAAGTTTCTTTGTGATACTGGAAAGCTACATCAAATGAGTTCCTACACAGGCGGCTGTATAGCAGCTTACCACAAACAGAGGTAGAATTGCAACAGAGTTGGTTGCATCAAGCTAATTTTATATAATTAGCATAAGCAACAATAGTACATGACGTAAAGTTCAGTATATCATGAAAGTCTGCCAGGGTTCTCAACAGCAGAGCAACTTTATTTGCCATGCAAGCTGAATCTATGTCACCGCTTCTTTCTCTTTTATTTTTACCCTTGCTAGTTGAATTAAAGCTTCCTGAAGTATGTATCAGCTAAAATATACTTTTTCAGGTACTCACATCCCTGCACACTGAAAATTATAAAATTAAATAATATTCTTAGTCAACATACAATTATTACCCTTTCTCAAATCTTTTTCCTTTGCAAAAAAAACAGTAATAGAAAATGAAAATGATCAAACGGCCAAAATTAAGATAAAAGAAAGGGACTATGCATTTTATCCCATGTTCACAGTGGGTAGGAAAAATTGTAGCAAAAGAGATTTATGTTGAGAAAAATTCATACAATGAGGCTAGTGAAACACTAGAATAAAATTTTGGCGAAGATTATGGAATAGCCATCACTAGACATATTTAAGAACAGGTTAGACAAGAATTTGTCAGGAATGGCACAGGTATACTTCATCCTGCTTTGAGCTGTGGGGACTAGGTTCGCAGGTTGTCTCAAAGTTCTCTACAGTCCTATGCTAGTGTGATTTTTTTTAGGATCTGTATGAAAACAGATGAGAAATGAAAACATCTATTGAAAACTAAGTTTTTCAAATTTGAGACATTTTATTGCAACTTTTTTAAAAATTCATTATGGAAAATATTATAGTGTTTTCCTTTTAGCTTTTTATTCCCTGAATATTAATAAAAGTGAAGAACGGAAAGTTTCAAGAAGGATTTGTGTTGTGCTCATGTATTGGGTTTGCGTGGCAAGGTT
>NW_009604251.1:114602-120193 GCF_000690535.1 Cariama cristata | reverse complement strand
TTATTTCTGGGGATAGCCAAAACGCACCTTTCTCTTGGTGTGTAAATGTAATGTTGGCTCTTTGCTCCACCTCTTGAGCAGCAGCAGGTGAAGTTTCTTCTGGAGTGATTAAGGAAAAAAATCAGTGAGAGATGCTTGAGGCTGGGAGGAATCTGGGAAAAATAACTTGATCCTGTAATTCAGAGCAAGGCTGGAGGCAGGAGCTATGAAGGACATGGGAGAGGAGTCCCACAACGGGAAACCCAACCGTGACCTGTGTCTGTGAGTGATGTTTTGAAGGTGACAGCTGAAGCCCATGGGGTGGGTACAGGCCAGGCACAGCCTACTGGAAATCCCAGCTGGGTTGAGGCATGTGAAAGGCATGTGTGGACATCTCCTTCCCTGTGGAGATCATCCGAGTGGCAGCAGGAGCTGTGAGGGGGAGGATGATATGGTGAAACTATGGGCTTTGCTTGGGGAAAGGAAGGGGGCTGAGCACCTGCTGGGGTGACTTTGGTGGGAAGCTGTGGCCAGGCAGCCCTGGGGTACGGGCTGGAAGTGGCTGGGGAGAGGGTTAGGTATTGGCTTCGTTTTCACCAAAGACTCCGGAGCAGCCTGAGGAAATGCCCAACATGAGTGTGAGACCTGACCCTACCCCAGACACGAGTCCTCTGGGGAGGACGCGATGGGGCTGGGGAGACCGAGCTTCAGACAGGTAGAGGCAGCCTGGATGGGGCAGGTGGGCTTGTGGGCAAACTGTGGGAGGGGGTGAGGTGTACCTGTGCTCACCGAGTGCATGGTCCTCCTGCAAAGCACTGCTTTCAGGGTGATGATTGCTGGTGGGATCCAGGTGGGAATCGCACTGACTGCAGCTCTCAGTTTTTAATAGGGGAAAGTGTTGCTTGTGTCGGGGTGGAGGCAGAGGCTGAGCTGTGCCTGGGGTACCCATGACTGTTGGCATTAGGTGAGGATGCCGGTTCCTACAGGAATACACATGGTGCAGAGGTGGCCTGGAGAGGTCCTGGTGAGCTCATGGTTGTGAAATGAGTGAAACGGTGAGGGTGGTGAGGCAGTGGCAGAGGTTGCCCAGAGAAGCTGTGGCTGGGGCGGGGCCCTGTCCTGCCAGGGACATTCCTGGAAGTGTTCAAGGCCAGGCTGGATGGGGCTTGTAGCAACCTGGTCTGGTGGGAGGTGTCCCTGCCCATGGCAGGGGGTTGGAACCAGGTGGTCTTCGAGGTCCCTTCCAACCAAACCTTTCTATGATTCTATGAAACAGCCCCAGTCTGGCCTGAAACACTGAATTTCCCACGGAAAACTCTGCTGGGGGAAGATCTTGGAGGGTGCTGCTGTGCTGAGCATGTGAAGATGTATAAGAAAATGAGACCACTTTGCTATTTTTAGTTCACATCATTGGCTGAAAAGTGAAGTTTTCTGAGGACAGCTTCAAGTGTGATAAATGTTTTTTCCTTGTTAAAAACTTTTGACCATTTGTTTTTGGGACGGAGGGAAATAAATCTGGAGAAGTGAGTGACATAAATCACAGCAGGAGAAAATGTAATCACAATTTAAGGAAAAAGTCTTCCCAATTGTTACCATTATCTTCTGCATTTTTATCATCTTTGTTAGTTTGCCTGGGGAAGAAAAAACCCCTTCCTGACAGCTGCTGTGAGTGGCACCGCTTCTCTCATTGCAGGTTTGCTGCCTGCCTGTTTGGGAAGCCGTAGGTTTCCCTTACGGAGCTTTTATCCTTTTCGTCACGTTCTGCCTTTTGATGCGAGGTGCCAGGGCTCTGCGAGGCTCTGGGTCCCCCCACATCGCTCACACGATGTAAGTGATAGATACTTTATATACCTGTGATAAACAGTTGAGATTACCACCTGAAGTTGTATATTTGAAGGGAGTTGCACACTCAAAATATACAAGTTTAGAGGTTTGATGGAGGAGAATAAGCTTGCAAAGAGGTTTGAGCAGGGCATGCGAGGAAGAGAGAAGAATATAAAGCAGTGTGTGAGCTGGGAAATGCATCTTCAAAAGTAGGTACGTGGCTTTCCTGCAGAAGTTGGCAGATGGTGGTGGAGCTGAGCTGCGTGCAGGGTCCTCGTTTGCCTGGCAGCGCTTCTGGCTGGGTACATGTGGTTCAGGGATTACTTCTTTCCTGCAATTTGAAATCTTTATCCCACGGCTCCCTCTTGGCAGAGTTTTAATGCTATTGAGTTACCGTTCCCTTAAAGCCCTTGTTTCTTTAGGGGAGTGAGGGATTGTATGGAAACGTTGATGGGAAAATCATTAAACTTTTTTTTGAATGAATTAGAGCTGTACAGTCATTTAAATAACTTACAAATCTGCTGATCAGCAAGTCAAGTTGTTACTGCTTTTGCCTGTGTGTATGAGTTACATATACACACTAACAAGGTTCATTTGCTGATCTGCAGATCTATGTGGTGCCTAAGTGACCGCGCGGTATAAATTAAGGGTACGGAATTGTTAAAATAAACATGTCATTCTTCTGGTAGTGCTTTCATTAATAAAATAAAACCTCAGATGGGGAAATAGTTAACTTGGTTCTCCCTGTAGGTTTGCAAAGTAGTTAACATGCAAATAATTAGTCTAAGTATAGGCTGCGAGCCTTGCTACGGGCAATCCTTTGCTGTCCATATTTCTAGATGTTGAATTCTGGAAGGGGAGAGAAAACCACTTTTTACTGCTATTTCAGGATGTTTCATTTTTGACCTCAGCGCTGACTTGGAAAGCTCCATCTTGTGATCACATACCTTCTGAGAGGAGGCTGTAGCAGGCGGCTGAGTTATTTCATTAATCATCACCAGCACGCTTTGTCTCAAAAAAAAAAAAAAGAAAAAAGATCAGTGCCCTGGCTGGAGGCTTTCAGCCTCGTCGGTCTGCGCTCGGCCAGTCTCCCGAACACCTTTGGTATTCAAACCGCCGTCCGATGGTAGCGACTGACCTTCTGGGAGCTGTGGCTTCAGGAGCCCTGTGCTCGGGGAACGACGGAGGACCGTAATGCAGGATCTGCTCCCCGCGCACCGGGATGTCGGAGGGGGATTTGGGAGGAAACTGCATTATAAATTGCAGATCCAGGCTCAATGTGCCGCAGGGGTTTGCAGACCCTGCAGAAGGAGCCTGACGAGGGGCAGGTCTGGGTTGGGGCTGGTGTGGGTCTCCCTGGGGATTTCAAAACTCCTCGTCTGAAATGCTGCTGCATTCGGCTCCTTGACTTCGTGTTTTTGTCAGGAGAGAAGGGAAGACCCCATTTGCCTGGGACTGCATTGTTTGAGGAAGAAAGGGGTGATTTGTATGACTTGCTTTCCTTGAAGTGGTCACTAATGACGAATCCTCAGTGGTTTTCCTTGGTCCACATGCAGTTTGGCTGAAAACTTTGACCCAGGTGGAGAAAGGATTTTCCCCTCTTATTTGCAGTAGTTCAATGAAAATGCCCCTTTGCAGCGGAAGCAACTCTCTTTTTACTAGTATCTTAATTTTTACTGGCAATACTTTAAATCTTCCTGAAATTTAGGCTAGAAATCAACTTTGGAGTGCAAGTCCAGGACAAGGACTCCCCAGAAGAAGTAGGCAATCAGATTACTGCAGTTCTTGAAAGCCGGTTGACATTTGCCTGCAGGGATGAGATGCTATCAAGGGTACCAGGACATGCTCTGGGCTCAGGTGCTGTGGGCAAGGGCTGGCTGAGCCCCTTCACACACTGACAGGAAAAAAAACTCTCCTGGAAACTTGTGCCAAATCCAGCAATGCTGATTAATTTGTCCTTTCCCTGAAATGAAATTACGGTTGCTCTATTCATAGGCTGTCTTTTTTGCACAATGAAGAAGCCTCTCAGCTTTTGATGGAGATGAAAATGACCCTCCGTGCTTTGGAGCTCATTTTGAAACTTGAGTTAAAATGGCTGCTGTTCAGCAAGTTACTGGGGAAGTTTAAGTTTGATAGTCCTGTTTTTTTAAAGATAGGTGCATACTTAAGTAATTTGCTTGATTAGGCCTAAGGAAATGCTTAATTCAAGATCTTCAGGCAATGCAACCCTCCAGCTACCAGGACTCTAACTATGCTGTGTTCTTTTTTTTTTTCCAGAGTGCTGCTAAGCTAATGTATAATTTTCATTTTTTGTGTAGCAAACAATACCTACCCTTTGCAGTTATGTTGAACTTTGCAGGGAATATTCCAGCAGGAAATTTTGGGCTTATGCATCTGTGGTTGAAATATCTGATTAGAAAGATAGTCCTGTCCCTCGCCTCTCCTAAATGCCTTTTTAAGCTGTCCACCTTGCAGGCATTACCGTGAAGCCTGCTCATGGGGTTTCTACCTTGCCTTGGTGAGAGCACGCTAACATCTGTCTCTCAGGATGAAATGGGTTCTCCGTGTCGGCCGTTTGCTCCGCAGTCATTCGTAGTGTGCTGCGGAGAGTCACGCTCTTTCCCCGTGTGCTGGCTGGAGGTATGAAGCTGCATCGTTTTTGTGAGATCTCCATCATTGCCACTCAACCATCTGCTCCTTCTCCATGGTGTGAGATCCCTGCAGACCTCCTCCCACCTGGCCCCCATCCTGTATTCCGTATGGGGCCTCATGGGAGGGCATGCCTTGGGGGTGAGGCTGTTTTTGGGTAAGGCTGGCCTCGTTCCTGCTGTTGCCTTGCTGCGTTCCCCACTGTCCTTCCCTTTGCTGGCTGCAAGTGGGATCCAGGTTTCCACTTTTGGACTCTGATCCCATTGGCATCAAAATGGATGTTTAATTATCTGGAATCAGAGCACCCTCTTTTCTTTCATTACTGCGTCTGCATTTACCCGTAGACCTTTAGGGATCTCATTGCATCAATCTCAGATCTTCCTGCTGGGTATAACATGGCATTTCTTCAGTGCGTTCCCCTACCTCTGCTAAATAGGTCTCTCCAAGTCTGAAAGCGGTGGGAGCAATTTGTCACTGTTTGGCCCAGGTAAGATTTTTGTCCAGCTGACCATATTTTCCCTAAACATTTGCTTTTCCTCCTAATTTCAAATTGAACATTGCTCCGGGTTTTTCTTGGCTTGCCGCTGTAAAGGCTTCTGAATATTGAAAGACCAGTCCTGAGGATTATTAAGTGCACCAGAGCAGTGCCTGACTTGCATTTTCAGCCGTGCTCCGAACAGGGGACCTCTTCTGGGATAAAAGTTATGTTTACAGTCAGCTGCTAATTAGTGGTAGCGAAGTAATTATGTAACTGATGAAACAGGACTGCAATTTATGATTTGACGGCTTTTTGCATCATAAGCATAAATCTCAAAAAACCCCCGAAAATGAGGAGTGTAGTTTTATTTCACTTTTAGGTTGCTTTGATGTGGTACGTCGTATGTGCTAGGGGGGGTTGGAGGAAGATTTGGGATGCTGGTAGGATTATCAGTTGTTGGTGTGGGTCTGAACAGTTGGGGTGAGAGCGGGAGGGATGGAGAGCAGCGGAGCATCTCCGTCTGCCTCTGCGGCAGTCTGACTCTCCTCCCTTGGGTTTTCCTCCCATCACCCGAAGATGAATGTCCCCACAGCGTTATCTCTATTCCAAGACTCCAACTCCCTCCTGAACTATCACTTTCTGCAGCTGTTTTTGTAGCTCT
>NW_009604251.1:88301-114571 GCF_000690535.1 Cariama cristata | reverse complement strand
TGCTGAATCCAAATGAGCTCCCTTTGTGTCCGGGGAGATTGCTGTGCTAAGAGGGTTTGTTTGTGAATATGCTTCAGCCAGCGATCTTTCACCTGGACCAAAGGAAATGAGGATGGTGAAGAAGGTGGTGGGATGGCTTTTGTGTGCACATGTTTCAGCGCCTGCTGTCTGTGTGCTGTGAGAGGAAAAAGTTCAGCCTCCTCCTTTAAGGTCCGCATCAAGCCCTGCCAGTGCATCCTTATCTGTCAGCTCGTTTCTTCTGGTGCCTGCAGATAGCTGGAAAGCAACAAGAGCTGCCAGCCCTCTTGCATTGCCTTTATGTTTTAATGCATTTTGCATTTCTTCCAGGTCTGCATGGAGCTTTGGGTGCCACTGAGACGTGGCACAGCTCTGGTAACTGGGAACCATCTGGGCTGCTTTCTGCGTGCATGGGATGATGGTGCCCTGGGTGGCTGTGGACTTTCCAATGAGTGGATGTCAAGATTTGCTTTGCCTCTGATGCGTAGCGCCGACCTCTGTTGGCTGGCACGCGTGCTGCTGTTCCCGACGTTGTCTATGCTCATCGTAAATTGAATCCCCATGAGGCAGCCTTTGGTTCAGCTCAGCCAAGAGTCCTCCGACTGTGACAGTACTGCTCCTGCAACCTTTAATTGCTTTTTGGCTTTTTCAGTTATAATGGGCACCATTAAATCATTTCCCAGTCAGCTCCATGTAGTGGTACCTGAAAACCATGGTAATTTCTTATCCTAGATATAGGGAACATCCGTGCATGTGTCTGCAGGGTTACTGCGGGTAAATGTTGACTTCTTAATGGGAATGTTAAGACACAGCAGGGCACGATGCTGTCCTGAATGCCTGAACTGTGGAGTGGCTGTTGTGGCCTCCAAAGCAATGCAGGAGGGAGCTCTCTGAGACAATAAACCAGGCTGTGCACACCTGAGAACAAGATACGTGAAGACTGAAATACTCGGTAGAGGCAGTAATGAGAACTGGAGTTTTATTTCTTTGCAGGCTATCTTGTAAATGTGATTATCTTGGAGTGAAAATCAGAAGGGGGATATGGTCCAGAGCAACACGACATCACACTGCTTGGGAGCGGTCAGATACAGAGGCTGGGGCTTCCTCCAGCCTTGGGAGTCCATAAATGTCAGAAAATGGGGGGGTGACCCTGGTGCAGAGACTGAAGGTTGAGCACCCATGTTCCAAGAAACAAGCAGCCTTCAAGAACGTTGGTAGTGATGGGGGTGATGGTGCTAGGAGGGGACGGGAAGGCGGAATTAGTCTCTCTTGTGTAGAAAGCCTGATGAGAAGGTAACCTCTGCTTACCGAGGGCTTTTTGGGGTAGTCTTCTTGGATCTTGAGTGCTTGTGCGCTGAGGGCTTCCAGTCCAGGAATACTGGCAAAAAGTAAGGGGGTGGTAGATGGAATGTTCTATGTTTGCTCTAAATCTCAAGTCTTTGTGGTGGAAGTATGAAAAGCCCCAAAGTCACTCCAGACAGGTGTTCAAGAGAAGTTTCTGGGAGAGGACTCTCTCCCTCCAGTGATGTAACAAGCTGCAGTTTGCTCCAACCATTAAGTATTATAAATGTGGCTGATGTAATTCTATTTCAAAAAGCCTTAGAGGCTTGCAATAATAAAGAGAGCTTTTTAGTACCAGGTTATTGATGCAAAATAGTTTAGCAAACTGGGTTGCTGAAGTGCAAATGCCATGTATTATTCATTAGATGCTTTCTTTCCACAAATCACTGCTCTCCATGGCATAATGTTCCCCGCTCCCAGTAGCACCGCTCTTTGGGAAGCTCTTTGGTGTGAGCCAAAACATGGAGTTGCAGACCCATCCATCAGGGCAAGCAGTTGGTTATGCTGTTGTCTTCTGAATGGAGTTCATAATGGGCAAAGAGGTTTAATTAATGCTTCAGAGTAATGTGTCTGTTTATAAAGAAATAATGTACTATAAAATTAGGCAATGCATAGTGAAATGTACCTCTTAATGGCTAGGCTGGCATTTTAAGTGATCAGTAAATCACTTAAATATTAAGACCTTCTTGAACAAGGATAATAAAGCAAGAGATTTGGAAATGGTAGATACTAGTACTTACAATTATCCACTAAATAAAGCATTTTTATCGTGATCACAGAGTTAATCACCTTACAGAGCAGACAGGTGATAGGGACAGTGGAAGATGTGTGGCATTATTGCCTGCAGAAAAAGGAATTTCAGATGAGTTGTTTAAGGCCAGAGTCCAAAAGGAGGAAATACAAACATTTTCTGAACTCTTTATCTATTCTTTTGATGAATAAATGCAAACAGCCGTCGTTATACAGAAAAGCTCATGATCAAAAATATGATAGACTAAGAATATTCCCCAGACAGTGCTAACGTAGTTGCATGGCAGGATAGAGTGATGATCTATGAATATTGTTTTCAAACTCCTGCTTTAAATATTTGAAAGTGTTCTCAATTGCCTCCATATTTTTAAATACAAGTCGGGCAAAAATACTGAATTACTACCTTACAACTCTAATAGAGTAAGGTTTTGCAGCATTTTGGCAGTTCTCTTCAGTGGTGGGAAGGATGCAGGAGGAGACTCCCAGGTCTCTACTGCAAGAAGATTTGGCGGTTTTGAAGGTTAAATGAGATTTTAATGAACTGAAGGAAATCCAAATGATAGGGATGCTTTTCAAGTTAAATATACAGAAATGAATGGTCTGTAGGAGATAAAAACTGTTTGCACGAGAAGTCACACAGATTTTTGTCCTGAGTTGGGAAATGATCGCAACGGCTTTGAAAGGGTGTGTAACAGGTTTGTGGAACAGGAGCATCACAAGTGGTTGGGGACTCTTAAGAGGTGAAATCCAGACGGGTAGGATGTAGACACCTGTGCCTTTGATTATGTCTCTTGGTTGTCATCTGTGTGAATCTCTGACTCCTGACTGGACAGAGTGCATCCCCTTTAACAGTGCAAGACCAGAAATAGTCCACAATGTTGTGCAATTCATGAAAGAGAGGTTTTTCTTACAAGAATTGGGATTTTCTTACTTAAAAGAAAGGCACTAGTAGGCACCTCAAAGAATTTTTTAAAATAATTCAACCACAGAAAATAAGGAAATAATACTTGTGCAAGATATTTCGCATCAACTGAAATGATTACTGAATTTGATGAATGAAGAGTTAGCTCTTGGTTAAGAATTCAGAGAAGTTAAATGTCTCTGAAGATGAAAAATAGATTGCACAATCGCACATGCTGCTTTCATTGCTTGGTATTTTGTTATTTCTCCATGTGAAAAAATGAGCAAAATGTCTAAGCTACTTTATACAAAGAGGATGAAGAGGTGATGTGATGGATCCCATCTTTGGGTTCTGGGCTGGTGATTTCCAGATCTACCTAAGGTAGAGATTTTAAAAAAAAAAAAAAAAAAAAAAAAAAAAAAAAAAGGGGTGGATGAAAAAAAAAAAAAAAAAAGAGAAAAAGGGCTTGATGATCAAGAATGAAGAAAACTCAACCCAGGCATCCCGGCTGCTATCTGAGAAACATTGAAACAACATATCTTCTAGAGTATCTTCCATATTTTGTACTGAAGTATTTCATGTTGCAATCAATACAGAGACAGTTTAGGAGCAGCTGTGTTTGGCTGCCAAGTCTTAACTTAATCTACTTTTATGGGTTAATAATTAATTTCAAAATAATTTCCTCCATCAGTTAACACTTGGAAATGTTTCTAAAGTGAAGAAAAATGTAGCTTCAAAAGCCCTTTTGTAAGAAGTGTTCTTGAAAGTCAACAATTTCACAAGAAACAAGAGTTTTCCTAAAAGAGATTTTCAAGAAAAATTATTCTGCATTTCTTGGGACCAAGCCTTGTGCCCGTTGCAGCAGTGCTGAGCCCATGAAACTCCTGAGTTTTGAGATGAACTGGCACATATCTCATCCCAGATTCTGTTCATGGCAGAATAAGCCAAGTTAAAATAGTAACTGGCCCTTAGAAGCTGTGGAAAAGATGCTTCAGATGAGGAGAAGTAATTTATTCTGATTAATGCTGACTGCTTGTCAAACACCAGCCTAACTATTCCTGGTCTTCTGCCCCACAAGGTCAGAGAGCTTGACCTTAACTCCTCCTAGATTCGTCTTAAATAACCTAGAGGGAGGCAGAGGATGATGAGCCCTTTGTAGGAAAAGGGACTCAAAGAAGGTCCATTTCGTGGTCACTTGGGTAATTTGCAACTGGATTTCTTTTTGACCTTTCTGCCCTATATTGTTAACAGCAAAGAGGTCCCTCTCCTGATCATTTTGTTCTGAAGAAAGCTGCCAAGTAATGTTGAAAACACACCAGGCTATATTTTCTGTGCAAACAAACCTGGTTTGTGATGAATATTTAGCATCCTTGACCTTTTGATCTTGATGATTAGAGGAGAGAAGCGAGGAGTGGGGACCTCACGGACAGCCCGCCGGGGTCGGAATCTTCTCACTGGGAATGGACGTGCAAAGGATGATCCTTCCTGGCACCTATGAGTGCCAGCAAATTTTTAAACACCATTTTTTTTTTTTTGCTCCCTTCAGGAAGACAGACTTGCCCTGGACAGTTACAACTGGATGGAGAAACTGCTAGGGCTGGGCCAAGCCCCCCAAAATCTCTGCAAACCTCCTTAGGGCACCTTGCTACCAAAATGGTAAATTTCTGGGAGGTCACTTAGCAGGGGAAAAAGAATGTGTTCGCCTTTCGATTATCAAAGCTGCAATTTTATTCAGGTCCAAGAGCAGGAGCGCTTCCCTTCTTGACCTCTCCTGCACCTAGGAAGGGAATCCTGATTGAACTATGAACAGGAGACCTTCGCAGGGCAGAGACCAGGTGTATTAGTGGCAATGTGATCAGCTGGCATTTAATTTACACTTGGATAGCAATCAGAACACTAATTTCCAAGAAACTTTACTTCTTCAAATATTTCCGTTCTGAAACAAAAGGCAGTAAAAGTGACATTTTGTAATACAAATTACGGGAACCCATTTGCTTTAGGAGGACTGAACAGCTTTATTTCAAATTTGAATTTTTTTTTTTCCCCTTAGGAAATGCATTTAATTTAAAAAAAATTTGTTCGTATGAGAAATCAAATAGTTTTGGAAATGGTGGAATAGGGCACATCAATGTTATTGAAGATCTTTTGCCTAAATAAAATATTACTGACTTTAGTGGGGTTTTGAAAACATTCAGACTGGGATGAAAATGCTCACTGTTCAACATCAGCACTTTGAAAAATTTCCAGGCAGAGCTAGTTCAAGTGACAAGTGCATTTTTCCTGATTTGTTTTTGTGAGTGTCTCAATCCTTTAATTGCAATTGAGGGGAGCATATAAAGTGCTCCAGTTTGCATTGAGATAGTCCACAATATTTTAGTTCCCCATCTGTGATGTGGATGTCGATCTTCAAAGGTCTTCCCAAACTGCAGGTCTCCGTGCAAAAGCAACACCTATCCTTCCTGCCTTTTCACAAATTACGCAAAAGCATTAATTCAGCTTACATCCTGATGTCCTGGCATCCATAGCTCCCTTTTTCCAGGTCTAATATTGGGGTTGCAAGCTGTAAGGTGGAGATTTTCCCAACCAAAAGCAAGTTTTGTGTGTCTGTGCGCTCAGCAGAAGACTACAGGTACCCTGTAGCTGATGGATCCTGCCCTGGAGAGCCACGGTCCTGTGAAAATGCCCTTTTTCTTCCTCCAGAAAACACAGGTGTCTCAAAGCTGGGAAATCTATTGTACTTTTGCTTACGTCTCCTACTCCAGGCAGTCCCATGCTTCCAGCATCTCATCCTGCAAAATGCAAACCTTCTGGCTCATTTTCATCAAAAGCAACTTCTGTTCTGCTGCCCAAAAAGAAGCCCCTCCAATTTAATTTGCAAAGTCTTTAATTTTTTTTTTTCTTATGAAAAATCTAAGAACAAACAAGTACAAAATTCTACCCCCACCCTCTTCCTCTTGGGTTTTAAGCTAAAATTAATTTGTATTTTTTCTTCCTGTCTGTCTGGGGAGAGGGAACCTTCATCACTGCTTCCTTCCCAGTTCCCCCTGCTCCTGCCCCAGCATCTCCCACAGGGGAGATTTTAAAAAGTGGAAAAAACCCCCAAATTTGTAATTTAAAATCACACAAAATTTTCCAACAACAAACATTCTTCTAGGAAAGAACTGGTTGGAAATAACCACTCTTTTGGTAGGAAAAGTTTAGGGCTGGCTCTGGCTGCAGGTGCAGGTGGTCATACTGTGGACATCACCATACATCAAATATTCGATTTTGGAGAAAGTTGATGCTGGAGCCTCCTTCGTGGCTACTAGGAGAGAATGATTTACAGGGCTGTAGGCTTGCCCTCCAGCACGCTGCTCTGGGGGGGCTTTTAAACAGGGGACAGCCCAGGTCCCCTTTGGGGTAGGAGAACTACTCTTGATCTCAGCGGGAGCGGATGTTTTTGGAGCCGAGATGGGAGGAAATATATGCAAAAGGGAATTTATTTAAATATGGTTTTACACTCATTTTATAATAGTAGCATTTTATCTTTTTTACATTGATTTATGGGCACTGAAGCAGAACAGAGGAGTCAGAAGAAAGCAATTAATGAATAAAGAAAAAAACCCTGCATAAATGCTTCAAGATAAAAAAAAATAAAAAAAAAAAGAGAGAAATCTTCTAAAAGCTGAAGAAAGGGGGATAATTGATGGTTCCATTTTAACCTAATGTTATTTCTGGATCTCTTTTTTTTTATAATGTGTTATTTACTGCAAAGTTTAGAGCTGACGGAAAATAAACAGCATTTGCAATATAATGTCGTTAGCACCCTGATGTACTTGCTCATCCTACTTGGCTGTCAAGTTCCGACTCTAACCAACATCAGTCAACGTCGTCTGTGATGGAGTCTGTTTTTAATAAGCACGGTGCTATAATTACCTTATTGCAAAGTTAAAGCTAAATGACACTTATGATGAAGGTTTCATGGCTAAACAGTAAAGCCAGTGAAGCATTTGCATACCAACTGTCAGATAGGAAATAGCAGTTGGAGGATTTGTTTCTTTATTGCTTGATGAGGGTCACTTCGTTCGTACTTGGAAACTTTGTCATGACACAACAGGTAGAAGAGGGAGGTGAAACTCTGAAGAAAAGGGGAAATTCTGCTGAGGCTGGAGATGGTGGGTGGCTGCAGAAGGGGCAGGTGGATGTATATTTTGTGGGAAACCAAGGGATCGATCAAATTTGATGCTGAATATGCTGCTCTGTCATGAATTCCTCCCTCTGCTTTAAATCCAACAGGCACCGCGTGTGAAGGGGTGAAAACATATTTTGAGTTACTCTGATAGGGAGTGGCTCTTAATTTTGTCACAGATTTCCCAGGATTTGATGTTTCTTCTCCCAGGCTCTGCTGATGCATGGGGCAATTGTGGGGGAAACTCTGCTTTCATTGAAATTAAACTTCTACCTTTTACAACTGCTGAAAAAAGTTTGGAAAGGTGAAAGCATTTAATTTGGTTTTCCAGCCTAAAACTGGAGCCACTTGGTGAAATAAAGCTTCCTGCAGGAAAAAAAATTACATTTTCTAGGGAACTTTATGAGAAATTGCCTATTAATTGTATCCACTATATACTGCACTATTTAAATCATCTTCCAGTCGCACATTTTTAGCTGTGCTCCCTGTTCATAAGCTGTTCATCTGCTGGAACTAAAAAGGCTCTGCCTCGATGAGCTGGGTCTTCTAGATGTTAAATTAAAGAGGGATTTTGCCTTTGACACCGAAGCATCTGCAGTTAGGTTTAAATATCTTTCTCTCTCACATTACATCTATCAATAGCTAAAGCAGGGCTGGCGTTAACACACTTGCAAGCACATGGCCTTACGTAGATTGACTTTCAGTTCAGTTAATAGGAATGACTATTTCTTCCTCTGCGCTTTTTTTTTTTTTTTCATTATAGCTGAATTCAGGAGTTTTCATTCCTTTGTTGGCTGGGGACTGGTGGAAGTAGGTGGAGCACCAACACCTAGTTTGGAGATGTGTGCCTCGTTCTCTCCGCAGCTTTTCCTTCCCTGGCATTTCCGAAACATCGCTTCCATGGAAGGGCAACTCTGCAGCCGCCATCCCAAGGAGGAGGCTTGAAGGTAGATATTTTCAGCTCCCTTCGTGCCCCATGGTCCCAGGCTTTGCAGCATCTCCCTCAGCTGCCATGGGAAGACGGTGGAGTGGGAAGGAGCCTGTTTCTACAGGAGGTGGAGGTGTGTGGAGCAGTGTGTCTCTTCTGTCCCTGCTGAAGCAGGTTCAAGATGTTGGCCAGGGGCAACGTACCCACCTTTGCTTGATGTGGTCCTGGCCTCAGTGTGGGCATTGGGATGGTGTAAGCCGACTTCCCATGATTTCGGGTGGACACGAGCTGATTGCACCCAATGTTCTGTAGCAGCTCCTCAGTGGTGGCATCCAGCCTTCTTGCTTCCAAATGGCATCTGGTAAAAGGCTTGTGGGGATAGTTGGACAGGGGCAAAAAAAAAGGATTTTGGTGACCTTGGGCCTGGTGCAGAGATTCTTTTCGTTGAGCTTTTTACTGTTCAGTTTAATGTGTAATTTCTCTGCCTGAAGAACCTATTGACTCAGCTCTTAAGATAATTACTGGATTTCACATTGAAAAGCCTTCATACAAATATTTTAAAATACAAAAGAACAAAGACAAAATAGCTTCATGTTATTAATCAATGAGAGTAGAAGGGCGTATTGTTATGAAAATACAGCACCCACTCCTCCAGCTTTCACAGAGCACCAGATGGTATAACATTTGTGCAGACATACCTTCAACAAACAGTCTGGATTAACCATTTAACACTCCCGGCTCCTGTTCCTGTTTTCTGAGCAGGCAGGGAAAGGCTGGGCAGCAACTGGCTTTTGGACTGGCATCAGGAACAGGCTGAAGGTGTCCTTGGCTTAATGCAAGTGACTTTCTGTTACACTCAGATTTATGTTCTCTGCTTTTGGCATGCCCAGCTTGGTGTTTCTTTCAAGAGATATAGAGGGATGATACAGATATGTTGGACCGAGACCAGCGTATATCACAGTCTACTTTCTCTACTGTGCATACGCGTGTATGTTTGCAATGCACAAAGCAGTGAGTCTGCGGTACGCGTTCTACTGCTGTAAACTGAATCCCACTCCAAAGTGAATGAGAAATAAAGGGTCGCAAAAGGTGCATTTCTAGCAGTATAGTTGTCCTGGCCCCAGTCTGATCCCCACTCCCAGCATGAATGAGCAGGTTTCTTGTTTTGTAGCTGCATATAGACCCGCATGACCTACAGATGTGCCCGAGTGCTGCTTCTACCATATCCAGCATCATTTTTCGGTGCAGTGTAGTGGGCAAGAGAAAGCAGGCTATACTGCTTTCGCAAGTCGGTGCCGTGAAGTCAAATCCCCGGATCCCTTGTATAATCCTCTGACTCAGTGGTTTTACATGAGAAGACTGTTCAGTGTTATAGTGCTAATCCAGACCTGCATACTCAATGGACAGAAACGCTTCCACCTGGCAAGTCCTGTTGTGCTCAGAGCTTTGCAGACCCTCAGCAGTGACTCTGATCCAAAAATAAGTTATAATCTGAAGAGAGAGACACCAAAAGGAAGGAGGAGTCCATCGGACTTGCTAAGCCCACCTCCCTCTCGGTCCAGCATTTTGCCTTATTCATAGCCCCCTTCCCGCTTTTGATACAACAGCAACTTTTCTTGACCGTGTTTATAGAAAAAAAGAAACCCTCATTTTCATTTACTGTTTTCACTTGCAGTTCAAAAAACTAGAAATATGGAGACAGAAATAGAGAAAATCACCATCCCAGAAACAAATCTGACAGGCAACAGGAGAGGGGACAATCCATTTTCCTCTCCAGCTATTCACAGAATAAAAGGGAAACTGTATTTATTCTTTCATTTCTCTAGGGGACTTCCCCAAGTTATTAGAATCTGCCTTATTAAATAATTGAGAAGGCTTGTCATAAAGTGACTTCTCACTCCCTATCTATCATTGAGATGTGCAGAAAATGGCATGTCAAGGAACATTTGCTAGGAAAGCTTCAGGGACCATTAACTCTTGTCACCGCTTAAGTGATTAAGGAACCAGAAACAGTGATACTGTTTCCCAGCTGGTTTGTAAATATCTAAGTGTCAGATCTTCCATCCTCCTCTCAGAGTGAGGTCAAAAGAAGGAGTGTTGGTGTCTGGACAGAACAAAGATAACCCTCTGCAAACTTGCTGGACGATGTCCCATAAATGCCCCATGGACAAGCCACCATGGGAGTCTGGCATCGGGGCCACACAACACCCTACCTACCTGGTCACAAAACGTGCTATGGCCAAATCCATTTTCTACCTCCCCCATTTTGAGATGTTGCTTATCCTCACCATCTTACCAGGACCATCATGATATCCCTTGCTTTCTATATATTTTCCACGGTCTGTGAATATTTCCGCACCTCGCCCCTCATTTTGAACCACCCTGCCCTTACTCATCATGGTGTGTGATGGCATGTGAATTTCTGTGTCTCTCTTCCAGCAAAAAGTCTGCCAGTGTTGATATCTTGTGATCCACCCTGACATAGCTCTTGATACGTCCCAGCTCGGTCAAACAGAAATCCCCTCTGTAGAGCCAGAACAAGGTTTGCACCTTTTCTACCATGATGTTTCATAGGCAGCTTTCTTTTTGCCCAAGAACCGAAGCTGCAGAGAACAGGACAGGTAGGACAGGTAGGAGGTTGGGACTGAAACTACCACTGCAGCAAGCAGATCGTGGGCATAACCTGACGTTTTAAAATCATTCTGTGAGTTCTCCCAACAGCAACCAAACACAAAGAGCCAGCAATGGGATTTTTGACTTCCACGCCCGAGGAGGATGCTTAAATACCCCTTTCCTTCCTTCCTACCAGGACAACAGCTGGCCCAGAGACACCCGCATCTGCTGCAGTAGTGTGCTTTAGCCAGCCAGGGCAGCATTTTTTTGCTAGTCCAACATCCATGGTCCTGTGCAGATGGAGTCCAACCATGTAGGTTCTCAGGGTCATAAGTTTCCTCCAGTGAAGTCCATGGCATCTAAACGTTCTTCATGTCCCAGACCACTTCAGCCAAGATGAATCTTTGGACCTCCATAGCTGGAAGAAGCCTCAGGTGCGATTTTTGACTTCCTCGCCCTGAGGTCCTCCCCCAGCGCTGACGGACTAAAATCACAGCTCAATGTGGTTTGGTTTGCCTCGGTGATGTCAAGGCACTGTGTCCCCAGATGGGGATAAACCACACTGGCAAAGGAACTGGCTGGTTAATATCTGGTTGGCACAAAAAATATGAGGCAATTGCAATGCTAACATCTCCATGGGAGTCTTGTCCCCAGGACTGCCTCAGAAAAGTCTGATCCCTCTAGTCGGACCTCACCAGAGCCATGTTGATGGCACAACCATAGCTCGGAGGAGATGTTTGTGAATTTGGGAACCAGCTATAATTTTCAGGAATGTGTCATGCAAGTGGGATGATTTGGTATATCTTTATTCAACACACTCATCCAAGAGGGAAGCACGCTGCATAGTGCACTGGAGCAACCTTATATTTAATCTCTTGTTATCATGGTCGTATATTCTCTAGGTCAAGGTGAACCCTCAGCTCCTAAATGAGTATTTGTAAGTGCAGGCTTATACAAGGCGAGAAGTGCTCTTAAATCTTTTCATCCAAGTCTTCTCCTAGTGAATTACTAGGTTGTAGATAAGATCTTAGACATATTGTACTCAGACAAATATGTACCTTTTTGTTTTTAAAAGGCTCAACACAGAAACAATTTTAGACTCTGAAGGGGAAGGTCATTGCCTATCTCTTACACTTATAAAATATTAGCCCTTGCAATTGGTTGATGAGCAGAGCTGAGTCCCATGTTTTCACCTCTGCTGGCACAGCTCCTGTAAACTGCTCTCTCCCCAAATAGGCCTTGGTTCTCCTTAAATCACAGTGTTGCCAGCTCCGGTTTCACATCTCAAAGTGAGATGCTGACACTTTGTTCTCTGTTTTCAGCAGCTTTTTCTACCAGTGCTCAGGGGAAACTGTCCCCTGTAGACAATTTATTTGATGAATTTAGTCTCTTTCCATGTGTGAATTATCCAGCGAGGTACTTGGATATTTTGACAAAGACATTTACTTCTTCAGTTGTGGTGATGAAAGCCATGAAGACACCGATGTCATCCAATTCTAAGGCAGTGCTTCTTGCTTTAGCTGATGATCCCAGAGGTCTGTTCATGGTGGTCGGATGCCCAAAGACTCATGAGTCTGTGTGTGCTGAACGATTGGATGTAACTCCCATGAAAAAGCCTGAAGAAATATCTGTGTTTCAGGAATCTTTCACCAAACATATGCTCGCACAGTTGCTAGGGATGTCATTGATGTCACAGTTTTGCCATCAGGCTGGCCATCTTTTTATAGCTTTATAATATGAGTCAGTAGGGTCAAAATCCTTCTCCTGACGTGGGCTGCAGTGGGACCTGTGCCCTTCCTCTGCAGGCAGCTGTGGACAGCCCCATGCTTCAAACACCTCTTCCCTGTACTGTGGAAAGAGCCACTTCAGGGCATTCTTTTGTGCTGTGCAGAGTAATGCGAGTCCAATTCCCCTCTCAGGTTCCCACGGCTGGTACGATACTTATTATCCGATTATTTTTAATGAAAAAACAATTTGTTCCTTTGCCTTCTTGTTACTGGAAGCAGGATGAGCTGAGAACAGCTAAATATGGTCTCGACTTGTTATCACACAGTCCTTACCTCTTACCATTAATTGCCTGGGAACGGATTTCCCACTCGGCTAATTATTTCTAATTGTGTCACTCTCATTATCTTGCCATTTTGCCTCTTACCACAAATAGACCTGATGCGGCTGATGAGAAGAGGCTCCACCTGGGCTCCATCCCTGGGTGTAGCCACAATTAAGACAGGCAGCTGGTCCTGGGGTGCACCTTTGCTCTCTGCGACCATATGGAGGGGCCCCACCTGGGCTCCTTCCTTGTGCTCTTGGCTACCTAGGCTAACCCTGTGGTCAGATTACCCAGCCAAAAACCAGGTAGATCATGATGTGTGATGACCAGGATATTTCTTTCTGGGAGGTATTTGCAGACTATAGCTGTCCTTTTGCTTGCACATTTTTCATCTCCTCCATCCATGCTTGATTTGCAACATAATTTTTAGGGGAGCCCCTCATGGGCAGCAGAAGACAAAGTCTGTGATGTGATGTATATGCTGAACCATTTTGCTGGACAGTTTCTTGCGGAACATCATTTTTGTTTCTGCTGTTGGTGGAGCAGTCATTGGGATGGGCAGCACCTGTAACGCTACCTTGTGTGTGGCACTTCTCTGCTGGGGTGCAGCCCTTGTTGGGTGTGTGGGGAGACCCAAAAGAGAGCTGCTTGTGCTCAGCTAGAAGGGTGGGTCAGAGGCCAAGCTGACCTCCCTGCCCTTCCCCAGGCAGGTTAACCCCAACATGATCTGGGGCTGCTTTTTAGAAATTGTTTTGTTTGCATCCCACCTGCTCGTGGACTCTCAGTCTCTGGCTATGTAGATGTGCCCTTTTCCAAGCATCTCCATTTCTTCTGCCATCACTCTCCCTTTCTGACCTTGTCTGCTTTGCAGAAAAGCTGAGGGTCTTCCCCTTGCTGGGATCTTCTGCCATCTTAGGTGGGTTTGGTGGAAGTCAGAACTTCTCTGGATCCCAAGTGAAGATGCTGGTGTAGCTGGGAAGAGTTGTGGCCAGCACAGGAGTAGTGGTGGCCTCAGTCCTGCAGTTGTCTTCCCAGCCTGGTCTGGTGTCTTTGGGGCTGTTTTTCCCGCTGAGCACCAGAGCCTGGAAATCTCTTTCTTGCTCTGTTCGACCAAGGTTTGTTTATCCAGGCCCCATACAGAGAGGGCTTCCCTGTTGCACCCCTGGGGTACTTGGATGCTGTGGTTCGGTGTTGGTGCACAGACCATGTTGCCTGGCCATTGTGTGGTGTGGAGGCTGAGGATGCTGATGCACAGAGTATTTGAGGTCTCTTCCTAGGAGCATCAAACCCGTGGCATGCAACAGTTAAACGTGCGTGTTAGGTGTCATTAGTCTGCTATCAGCTTTCTTGTCCTCCATGCAGGCAACGTGGCAAGCCTGGAAAAGGACAAATGGGCTGCCAGCTAGCCTAAATAAGCTCTTTCTGACTCTTCACTGTGATCTGGTTGTAATTTAAAAGTCATGGGTATTTTCATTTGTTGGGTAATGGAGAATACTGTTTTTTGTGCCTAATAGACATCTCTAGATGTCACAAAAGAGAAATGATAAGGAAAAGGCAGAGCACAAATGGCTGTGTTATGTAGGTGCTTTTCTGTGTGTAATGATGCTCCCCTTCTAATGTTCCATAGCTACGTAAGAGAGGAGTGAGAAAGATATTTAAGATGTAAAGTTATGAGGAGTCTTATTTATTCATCTATCTCCTGGAGTGCATCACGGTCACAAATTCTTGTAATATGATGAGATTTTAAAGCCCTGAGCAAGTGTCTCTCTCGTGGAAAATACTATTGAAAAACATGAAATAATATTTTCATAATTACGGTGCCTCAGGAACATCTGACAGCCGCTGTTTTGTCCTTATCTTTTCTGCGCTTTTCTCTTTATTGACTGGAACCAGACAGTTCTGGGGTGGGGAGAAGACCCTGTTATTACCTTACCACAGTGTTTTACTAGCTTCTGCTGCATAATTTCCTGAGAGCATGGAGAAGGACGTGGAAACCCCAGCCAGCTCCTGCCCTTAGACCTAAGCGGTACCTCATTCAGAGAGCTACTGCAGCCTACTGTGGTTTCTCCTATGGATGTGAAGAATCGATACACTGTGATGGTATAATTATTAGCCAGCTTGCTCAGGTTGTTTTTCATAGTTATTTCCTAACACAGAAAGAAGGCCAAGATGAACAGAAGTGCTTAACTTTAGTGATCATAGGAATATTAGCAATTTTCTGAAGGGCGTTCTTTGTGGTGAATAGAAACTCTGTCTTGCACAGACTCCATCACTGTGACACCTTATTTTGGTACTTGGCTTCCATGGGTGTATAGGTAAGTAACCTGGTAGTCCACGTGCATTTAGCTTGTTCTTTTACAGTCGTCTGTTGTGAGTTTCATTTGAAACCCTTTGAAATCGGTCAGAGTGTACTACAGAGGCGTATGGATCTGACCCTTGTCCTCCAATAAAAATGAAGGATGCTTTAAAATCTGTGACATGGCTTATCCATCACACCTTCAGCTTTGCCGCTCACACCGCAGCCATTAGGAATTGCCAGTCTGTTGAGAAGGTCATGGTCCCAACGGCTATATGTGTCTTGAGGGAAAGCATGAGAAAACTGTCAGGCCTTTTGACAGGGGAGTCGAGGTGGTCTCAGCACCAGATATCCTTTCCTATCTTTGTTAAAGGCTTAAGGTTTATGCAGCCTTTGGGAAAGGCTTAAGGTTTATGCAGCCCTTGGGATGGTCTGTGTGAAATTTCCACTGTGCCTGTAATTGTAAAGGTTGCGTCAGGAGAATACTTTCTTAGAAATACAAAAAGGCATGAAGATGGAGTCTTCATACCACCCCCAAACCACACCTTCTGCAGAGCTGACGTAGGGAGAGTCCCTGTCCTGCAGAATGAGGAATATCGGGCTTTCTGATGTCTTTCCTACCTCCACTGCTTTTCTTTCGTGAGGTCTGGATGATGGCACTTCAGAGGTCCAGCCTTAGGCACCTCTCCTCTGGATCACCCTGTCTTCTCTCACCCTGGTCTTGAAGACTTCCCTTGGTGAAGGTTTGCTGTTGCTGGGGTTCAAGCTCGGAGCTGAATTTGGGAAGTGGGCAAAGCACTTTAATTTCTACTCTACTTTTCCCATTTTGTCAACTAAAGAAGACCTCTGGAAGGTGCAGGCTCTCTGTGCTCTTCTCAGTCAGCTATCAGCTGTCCAGAGCTGCTATATCTCTGTTGAAATCAACGGCACAATATTGATTTATACCTGCTTCTCCAGACTGATAGTTTATGTGCACCAACAATAACCTGTACTTTGCTAGAGCTTCCAATTAATGTGTTTCCTGGAGATCTCTCTTCACCCTCGTCTTTCCATCACTTTCTTCTTCTACATCCATATTTAATGGGTCCTTACATGTCATTGCTCTGCAGAGGACGAATAACTGTCCATCCCTTCCCGTGGCTCAGCTCTTTCATTTCTTTGTCTAGATCAATGAATCAAGGCTTTGCAGTAATCTGTATTAGGTAATGCACACTAAATGAATCATCGTATGGTTGTGTCAAAAGAGCAAACTGCATAAAACTCCAGTTCCTACTGCTCTTGCTGGGAACTGATGCACCTGCCTTGAACTCAGACTTATTTATGTTACACAGGTGAATTCACCGGCTCTTCTCCGCTTTGCAGCTCCGTTGCTCTCTGTCCTCTGAATCTGTGCTCGTGCCTTCATGATCACAAACTAGCAGCTCTGTAAGTGTCCAACTGGGGTCAAGGGGCCTGAGAGTTTCATCTCTTCCCTGGGGGAGAGACCTCGGGATCCCGCACTGGCACTTTCTTCCCCCCCCAGCCACAGTTTCTCCCCTCGACTCTCCCCTTTCCTCCCTGCGTCCTACCCTGCCCCTTATTATCACAAAATAATCGAATCCTCAAAAAATTTCTCAAATCCATGAGCCTGTTGGTTTCTGTTACTGATTCCTAAGTCTTTTCCCTGAAGCTTACACCTTTTCTGCCTTATTTGCAAACGATTTGCCACTTCTATCGATGTGACTTGAGTCTCTCTGTACAGCCCAAATATCTGAATTCTGCCCATAGTACTTTTGAATAAGAAGCACTGTGAAACTGTCTGCTGCTTATACAAAATGCAGCATGATTTAACTAACTGGCTGACACCGTGCTGGAATATATATATCCCTTTTTAACAACAGCTTTAAAAGTGGCAATCTGACTTCACTCTGCTGAGAGTAAAATCCTGTCTCCATCAGAAAGGAGACAGGCAAACTTGCAGCCAAAAATAAGAATCATTAGCTGCTAAGAAATTACTGCTTGGCCATGATGACTGTTCTTTAAAGAAAATCAAGCAAACATTTGGTGGCGTCTCTAACCCAACTTCATTTTAATTTTCAGCTATAACCAAGTGCATGTTATTTGTTTGCTGAAAATAAGCTGGAACAACAGTGAACCACTTACACCCCAATGTGTGTGACTGCATTTAGCTGTCAGTTTGTTAAATGACTGAGGCAAAAGGTCTTCAGTTCTGGAAGAAAGCTGTGTTTATTGCGAGGTTTCCCCTGGAGAGGGATGGACCATCTCACGGTAAAAGCAGGGCTAAGTATGGTTCCTGATTGTCACAGGCTTCTTGCGTGAGCTTGCACAGGTGGGCAGAGGTATCTGCCCTCGGTCTGCAAAGTGGTTGCAGAAAAACTTTCTTACTTTCCTGTCTCTTTATACAATATGGACTGGGGTGAAAACGCTGCGTACACCACTGGCATTGGCTATGACTTTCCGGCCGTAAACCCAACTAGACTTGACATGTTGAAGCTATAGTGGACCTGGGATATCCCAGGGGTCTTTTGGAAGTAGAAACCTGTCAGGGGCATGCACCGGACTGAGCCCTGGGCAGGAGCATCCATTGAGATCCTGGATGTGATCTGGGGACCAGCCTGTGTGTTGGGAGGATGAACAGCAAGAGCCAGCACCAGCGTGGGGACAAAGAGGGAAAAGGAGAAAAGGCAAACTTGTGACTGCTGTAGGGACTTCAGCTTCTCTGCCCTTTTACTGCAGTGGCCCCCAAATCCCCAGCTTAATATGTGACACACGTACACATTTCTTCCAAGCATCCTGTGCTTATAAAGGCAATAGGACTCCTGTCTGTATTATCAGTGTCATCAAACAGCTCTACAAGTACAAACCTTCCCCATCTTGTATTTTCTAGCAGCGCTGGGCAATTCTTTGGCTTAAAAATGCTAAATTCTTAAACCATGCTTTGCTTCCTATAAAGGCATCAAAGATGTGGTCTAAAGTGTTGTGTCTGGGTCTTTCATCACAGCTTGCCAGCTTCCGTTGTTAAAAGGGACTCATCTAAAAAGGAGCTTTTTATTTTGAAAGTGTGTGGTTTCTGTTAGCCAAGGAGGTAATTAGGTTTGTCTCATAGTCATTCAGAAGCCCAGGTGTCAACTAAAACAGGATTTCATCAGGAAATTTCTGCCCAGTGTTGTATTGATTAATGAGCATTTGCTGCAATTATGGAGAGATAGATAACGATTATCTACTGCCCTGTAAGAGAAACAGGAGTGTACTAAAAATAAGTAACTCAGCAAGAAAGAAGCACAGATGTAGCACCTGGTGGAAATTAATAAATAGCATTTTCTGTTGTGGCACTACATTTGTTCTCTGTGCTGCGAGACCATGTTATAGGCAGAAGAGAGCAGATGGGTAAGATCGACATGGAGGAGATAGTGAGGCAAGGACAAATCATCACCTAACTTGGGCTCCAACTCTTCTCTTGCATTGCCCTTCCATCTCAGGCTTGCGTTGCCCCTCCAGCTCACCTGGCTTAGGTTGTGGTCAGGAGTGTTTGAGTTGGGGTAGCACAACGAACACTCTCAGACCTCCTAGGAGAGAAGCGGCCTCTGTGCTCAGTAGGACATGGCGATTTTGATAGACTTCTGGGGAAACTTAGAGCTGTTTGTTTCAGCTTTGGAAGCATCTGAGCCTCTTTTTCTTGATTTCTCATCTCTGCAGCTGGGATCAGTCAGGACACCTGCAGAGGATGGGGTTACTTGAGGGATGGATGGAGGCAATTCCCAAAACCAATCCATCAGTTCTGCAATTTTCCTCCTTTTGTGGTCTCAGGTTCAAGTGCACTCAAATGTGACCTCCCCATCCTGGTGCCAAGGAGATTTCATGGCTTCATACAAGTCTTCTCCACCTAGAGACACACAAACAGTTGGAAAAGTGCTAATCCAGGGTATTTTCCATCTCTGTGGGAATCATGAAGGGAGGTAATGTAATAGGAGTGGAAATTGTGTTTTAAGGCTTTTGACTGCAGCACATTGAGAGAAAATAAATATTTTAGGCCAAAGTCATTTTAAAGAAGAACAGATCATATTTATGCTGAAAGAAAACTAGATTGACGAGGGCAGCAGGGCAGCTTTTTCCTTCTATATCTTATTCTGGAGATATCAGATAAAGGTGGTATGATTATCGGAAAGACTGAAGCAGCCTCCCACAACCCCGGCTCAAGGGTTGCTTGTAGAGGAGATGTAAAACACCCTGAACAGGTTGAGGCTGGGTGGGAGCAGGGCTCAGCCGTGGGACCACTGTGGTCCCCATGGGCTCTGTCGCTCGGTGTGACCTCTGTGGCATGCCTTCCTGTAGTGTGAATTGACCCTCACCCAAACTTTCCGCTACTGCTGCATTAGTGCTTCTTGACAGTCATTAAAGCTGAGCTGGATCTCTGTTTATCTCACAGCGGTCCTTTGAGAAGCCCAGTAACATCTTAAACTTGTCTTTTAAGCACTGAGATGTTACATGAATGAGGACACTTTGCATGGTTGGAGTTTCCGTCAGGTCTCCATTGACATTTGTATACAGAGGTGGAGTAGACAATGGGGTGAAAGTAGTTATGAGGTGGGTGGACATTGACTCAAAGTACGTCCTTGGATTCATTAGTGATGTTTCACTGCCAAACAGGGTGAACACAGTAACTGGAAGTCCAAAGAGGTCTCTCCTGGCTCTGATAGCATTCAGAGATTTTGAAGAATGAGCTGGATGATGGAGTAGAAAGGGTTATAATATTTGGAGTTGAGACTATGCTGCCAGGGGCTGAATAGGGATAGAATGTATGGAGAGGACAAACCAGAGAAATGGTTTGAAAAAAGGGCTGTCCCGTAAGGAGAAATGCCAGGTCCTGCACAAGGGCCGGGTCAGTCAGTGAGGTTGCAGTTTTGGAGAGAAGACTCTGGGTGTGAGGGAGTCACACAAATTAGTAATGTCACGGTGCTATGAAAAAGCCAAACCGTGCCCCGGGATGTGTAAGCAGGAGTCTCCTCTGCAAGGTGTGCAGTCAAGTCCTCCCACACTGCTCAGCTCTGGGGCTTCGGCTGAGCTCTCATATCCAGTTCTGGGCATTGCCTTCAGTAGAGTCATGGACCAAAGGGATGCTGTGCGGGAGGGGATGGTTAATATGATCAGTGTGTTAAAAACAGAGGTCCTGAAAGACCTGGGATGGTTTAACCTAAAGAAGCAGAGATCGAAGGAACATCAACGTACCCAAGAGGTGAGACAGCTGCAGAGGGGAAGGGAAAGGTCCATCCTCCACATCCACTGTAAATGGGACAAGGAGTAATAGACTTAAACAGGCATGCAGTTTTGAGTTAGTCCAACTCTAACTTGGAGTTATCTTAGTGAGGTTCAACACCAAGACAGAATGCCCCAGCCAGGAGAGGAATCGCCATAGTGGCAGTTTTTAATGGAAAGTTTAGACAGATATCTCACAGACTGAGTGAGGAAAATAGCATAAAGGAGCAAATTGCTGATCTTCAACCCTCTCTCCACTGTCCAAACTTGAGGGTGCAGGGATGGAAAAAGGGAAAAACAGGGGCTGGGTATTAGCGGAGGCTGCCTGTGGGTCCTGCTCTCTCTTGCTGCTGCTCTCTTTGCTGAGGAATATTTCTGGAAATGTATCCCAATGTCATATTTAAAAGGATATTTTTGTCAGCTTAACAACTATATCCCAGAACAGTGAAAAAAAGTCTTTGCACAAAGGAGCTGATATTATTTGGCAACACAGCATTTTCTCTCTGGAGATGGGTGAGGATTTATGGATGAATCAAATAATCTGCTCATCTCTCTGAGCTTGCTGTTTGCCCTCATTCTCAGCTTCTCCCTTAAGCTTCAGCCTTGCAGACTTGCTGGGATATGTACTGGAAACCAGTCCATCCGTTGGTATGTGTAATTAGTGAGTGCATGCACTGTGGGAGTTGAACCCCTTCAGCCTCCCAGCTAGAAGTTCCTACCTCTTCACTGGGGACTGCTCAATCTTGCACTAACCAGAGCTTTGCAGTTATTAAATAATAATAATAATAATAATAATAATAAACAACACTTACAAAGTATTCCTTCTTTTAAACTGCCAAACTCAAGGATTTGGAGTAAAAGTACAGCCACAATAGCTAAATTGCCATAATTGTAGAGGAAGGAACCTCCTGAGCTGAATTGATGAGACAGTGTTGTAAAAGTACGTGAAATACAGTATGTGGTGCGGAACACAGTGAAATCCACTGTGCCCCTGGCAGAAAGAAGAGAGGTCTCTGCCCCATTGCCCTGTCCCAGAAATTATCGTGGACTGATCCTGACTGATGTCTGACTGCCTCAGAAAAACTTTCAGTGATGGAGATCTCACTTTCTTAGTCTTGCAGTCCCTCAACGCTACTTGTGTCTGAGCAAAAACTTCTTTTTTTGGGTTTCTTGGTTATGACTCAGCAACACAGACCTCTGCTGCCCTGTCTAAAGGCACTCCAGTAACTGCTGGCAATAGGTTGCTGGGCTAGTACAGTGACTACGATTTTTGGTAAATTAACTATATATCTGATTCCCCACGCCACGATTAGAGGAAGTCATTAATGATGCACAAATCGTCACTACATTACAGGAGGTAGCAGACAAACGTGGCTATGCCATCATTTCCCTGCTGTGCTTCAGGCTGCAAATGGATTTCACAAACATTTGCTGTTTTTCATTTATCCCCTTCAGTTTTGTGGCTCTTGCTAGCGTGAGCAGGGGCAGAGAAGGCGGGGAGATGCGATAGCTCATCACACCTGGTGTGACTGAGCAATGACTCCACATTCTGCCGGCTGTAAAACATCCCAGCCTAAATCTCCTTCCTTGAATGACTTTTCTAGCAGAACAGTGCCATTATGGATGTGTCAGCTTGGATAAGGGAAAGTCCACCAGGCTGCTCGAAAGGAGAGCTTGTGTGACATATGAGGCCATCAACACATTCAGGACAGGGAATTATCTTCAATCAGTCTTGGGTAATGTACTATATCTGAGCACACTTCTACGACTAAGAGCTCCTACTCTGCCTGCAATGACTAATCCCAGGTAAGGCGTAACACATCTACGTGCCGAGCTGGCCGGAGGGGCTGGCAGTGAGACATTAGCCTGCTGCTTGGCCAAATCAGCTGCAATAATTTTGTGCTTTAGATTCATATCTTAGCTGTTTTGGGATGGCTTCTTTGTATAGACAAACCCTGGTTTTTGACATGAATACACCATTTTCCTGGATGGCTACACCCCTTTCTCTGGCTGATGGGCAGGGAAGGAAGCTCAGAAACAGGGCTGGAGGAGCTCTTTACCACGTAGCAGCCCTCTGAGAGTGGTCCCAGGGTGTAAGCTTCAATGCTTTTGTATTGGTTTTCTTTGCTTTTTTAGTAGGCAAATTCTTGCACTATTGATTTACTTCAGACTCTTTATACATAGGTTCTTTATATATAGGGTCACGCAGCTGTAGTTTTAAAATAATGGAATAATTTTGCCTTTACAATCATATCATTAACTTTTGGAGTCATGTTTGGGATCTAACAAGCTTCCTCCTGCCTATGCTGGTTTAGCTAATCATTCCTCTGCTAGAGGATAATTCGGAGGTCCTGGTCTCTAAGGCAGCAGAAAAAGGGTAACTTGTCTCCACTTGGTAGCAGGGAGGGCAGCTGTCTCTTCCCTATTCCTGGAAATATCTTGCTTTGGGCACAGAGGGGAAACACTGGGAAGCTTTGTACCAGTGTGTCTTGTCCTGAATATGGGAAGGTCAGAAAGTAAGGAAGGAGATTTAGGACTCCATCACTGCCCTTGATTAGCAGACCTCCAGTACCCAAGGTCCCATGATCCACAGTTCTGGACATCAGTCCTCACCAAGGGCTGGGGGTCCTTGTTCCTCTTAAACTCCAGCTCCGGGAGCAACTACTCTTCTCTCTCACAGCTACGTACAACTGAAATGATCTGGAAAGGCGTGTAACCAGCTGCCATGTGCAGGTTGCCCGAAGGGGAGCTGTGCCCGTAGAAGCGGAACCGTTGACGTGGAGGAGAAGAGCTGCTGGTCCCTAACTCAGTGTTGCCTTTCGAGGCGAGACACCTTGGTGCTGCTCCCAGAAGTGACAGCTTCCAGGAGTGCACCAATTAATTTTGGTGGCACGGCATGGTGGTAAAGCAACGTTTCTGCACATATGGTACCCGTACTAGCCTCCATAAGTCCAGCTGGGGTTTTTGCTCCCAGCTTTCAGCCTTTGAGTGCTCTTGCTCGAGTGCCGTTGGGCAGGAATAGCTGCCCTGTCTCCCAGCACTTGGGATTCATGTGTGCAGTGGATACTGCTTGTTAAACTGTCACATCCATCAGATTCATCTGAAAGTCAGCTGACTAAAGATCTCAAGGGCTGTGTTTTGGAAGGCTTGGGAGGACAGGGAAATGTTTTCCTGCTGTTCAGTCTCTCTGGTCACCTCCTCTTTATGTCTCTAATCTACCTTGTTCTCCCCTAAAACCATGCAAACAGATAAACACAGTGACAGCAGCTCTCTGTTCAAGTCCAGACATGCTGGAGTAATTTGCATTTACAAAATTTTGTTATTCTTGTTATTTTTGTCTTTTAAAGGTCCCAGATGTTTTTTGGGCCTGAGGATTGCCTTTGATTCAAAGCTTTGTTTAGGTCTCCCTGGGAGCAAGGTAGGAGCACAGAGTGCATTGCTGCGGACCTGTGGCTTGTGGTCACCCCGTTGCCATCACCTGGCCTCGTTGGCATCTCCTGTGGCTCACGTCGCGTGGCTGTGGCTACAGCAGGAAGGCCAGCTCAGGTTTTGCATCACAGCAAAAGAGATACCCTACAGAAAGACCATTTTTTGGCACATTAGTAATCTGCACTTCCTAAACATCTTCTCTGTTAACTCTCAATAGCTGATGCATTCCCACTGCCTGGAGATAAAACCTTCTAAGAGTGGGATGTTGCTCATCCAATGCTGTTTTCTGGGGGAAGTTCAGGGCTGGGCTTCTCAGGGAAGAGCTTCCCCTGCGCTCCCATGAGTGACAGATGAAATGCTAAAGGCACGAACGCTTGCCATGTTTTATTGTTTAAAGAAAGCTTTGCCTGGGTGCTTGGGAGCAAAACCGAATCTTCAGGTCCAGAGAATCCATTTCCCTTCTCTCTTAAAAAGGTTGGATTAATCTTCAGAATACTCTTTAAAGAAGTCCCCTCAAAAGGGTTTTCTTTCCTTCTGCCTTGCAGTGTCTGTACTAAGTAATTTTTAAGCAATGCCTTGACACCTGAGGACTTAGTACTTTGGACTGAGATGGTTGAATGGGAGTCTTATTCAAAACCAGATGCAGACACCTGAGCTTTACAACCCTCCTTTGCTCCACACCTGCATTCCTGAACACAAACCAGGATGGAACATGCATTGCCTCTGAGGGCTGAGATCTTGAATTTGTGTCTCAGTGGCTAAGCTCAGTAAAGCACACAGGACTGAATGAGTCCGGCTCAAAAGCACAAAAGCAGGGGCTCTGAACCCTTGCAATAAGCTTGGAATTGTGCAAAGTCTTAAAATTACCTGTAGTGTGGTGATGATGTTGGAACATTGCAGTACACGTGGACTTCACTTTTCTTTAGTGGCTGCATATGCTACCGTAATATATACATTTAATAACACGGTGAGCAACCTTTTTATGTATTTGTACCTATTTGAATGACTTATTGCAACAGTTTCCCAGGGTCCTCTCTGATTAGCAAACTTCTGCATGCTCTTCTGTTATTTGGAAATAGCTGCCTCATAGGTTTGATAATTTGTGTGTGCTCATTTGTTATTTGAAAGTAACTGCCAGCTACTTTTGATGAATAATTTTCAGCCTACTGGTTGGTAGCCTGCTGCTCTTCTTGCATAGCTGGAAATTTGGTCTTTCAGGTATGGTACTGAATGCGTCGGTCATGCGGTCCTGTTAGGCGGTGCAACGTGTATGAAAGAGAAGAGCAAAGGAGGAAAAACCAGACCACATTTTCCCTGAAATTCTGCTCTATTGAGACTAAGGAGTTCACTCCCCTTTGGGAAACATGAAAACTAAGTGCAGGTGGATCACTCATGAACTGTGTAAGTCTGGACACCTCGACACTGGGATGCGAAAATATGAGATAAAACCAGGTTGAAATGCGATAATAATTGTTGCATATTTGCTTTGGAGCCTGCTGGAGCTGGGGAAGGTGGTCTTGCATGGTGTGTAGCTTTGGGGTCCGTGGTTGTGGGGTGCATCCTGCCACCGGGGCCCAGTGCTGCTTGCCCGTGCAGGCAAGGTGTGGGGACCAACGCCAGCCACAGCACACTTGCTTGCAGTTCAAGTTTGCCCAAGTAATTAATGTGTCACTTCAACCATTTTAATAAGCCTGAGTTTACTGCAGCTGGTGGCTTGTGGGATGCTCGGCCGTAGCCCACTCTACACCGCTGACAGTAATTCACCTTCGTCAAATCTTCAAACTTGCGTTCTCGGTGCTGAGCGACCTTTATTAAACAAATCGACTAGTTCAAGTACATAATTTAAAAGTTCTGTTCAAACATGATATTTTGATCTGATCACAGCTTCCCCGTAAAATTAAGGATTTAATGCTCCCATTCCAGCTAAATGGACTTTACAGTGTTCAGCCTGAAAAGACTGCACGGTGGATTAGAAAGCCATTGTGAAAAGTGTCATTGAAAACCTGTAATTTTCCTGTCTCTCCCTCTTACTTCAATGATCCATTTTCATGCCAAATTTTAGGAGACAAATGCATTAGTTCAGCTGGGCTGGTAGGGCTTTGCTCTTGGTACGCATCTGCAGTCTTTGGGGCTCGGCACAGGAGCCTTAAGGTGGAAATGTGCAGTTGGGAATCTGCAAATGGGAAAGTCATTGCCCAACATGCAATAGGTGCTTTTAAATATTGGGAATTTACGGCTATTATCAGATGAAGCAGTGTTTTTTATGCTAACATGTCTAATTGCATATTACCCAAAGGCTTGCGTAATTTATTTGAAGGTTTAACTGACACTAACCATTCATCTTGTATGGTTCTAACAATCCACATGCTTTTGGCAGATATTCCACTGTCTATAAAAATATCTAATAATCCATTAACTAGTCAACTTGAACGCCAGCCTGTGAGAATATTATTGAGTTCTTTCTTTATTACTAAATTTAATGTGATGAATACTCACCTTGCATAGTATGATTTACTTTTCTTC
>NW_009604251.1:84743-88270 GCF_000690535.1 Cariama cristata | reverse complement strand
GGCTGAACCGAACCGTAAGACAACCGTAAGCTCAGGGCCGCGTTTGGGTGGCCACTCACTTGGCATGTTCACTAAGAGATATATCAATTTATAGACACTTAAACTCAGATTAAGGACAGTGGTCTGACTCATGGTGCAGTAATTAAGGTTCCATACGGTGTCTCTTTATAGCCCTGTTAATATCACTATAGCTGTATTCTGATGTGGTTTTTCTATCATTAGTTGTTAGCGGGGAGCCCCACTGCTTGTCCCCCCATGTGTCCTGTGAGAGGGGAGGCTCTGGCCTCTCTGAGATGATTTCTCTTTTGGCTACGTGGTCTTACCTGTACGCCTGTAGAAAAGATTGGGACCGCATGTAAATTAGTAAAGGCTGGGATTTTTCATAGAAGCCACTCTAGTAGGAGCGCACGTGGCCTGCTTGCTGACAAACGTTGGCTTTTGACACCGTTAAAGTTGGAGAAAAGCTTTCTAGTGAGAGCTGGGGGGATTTCTGACATATGAGTTTGAAAATATACATAAGTGAATTTTGGATGAAAAGTGGATGAGACTGTCAATTAACCAAAAAACTGAGAAAAGTATTCACACTCAAAATGAAAACCTGAGACACAAGGCTGAGCCCCTATCCCCAGTTTCTTCTGTTTCTGAGTTCTCTGATGACTCTGCTTTCTAATTTACATCAAAGGAAACATTGGTCCCCCTGGGAGCCGATGCAGCTGGGGGTTGATGCCGATGTTCTTGCAGACTTTCTGCTTTAAGCAGAGCATATTCACAACTGTACTGTGTCAGCTTCCCATTAATGAACTGGTAATATTTATGCCATGAGGATTAAGAAGGTGACACTGATAAATAGTGCTGAAGATGAGAAATACTTGCAATCGCTAAGTAACCGCACTTCTCTGCAAGTTGGCTGTAACCTCTGCAGAATCTGCTACACCAAAGTGGAGCTGTAAACCTTGGAAAGCCGCTAATGCATCTTTGAAGACCGTCTACCTCTGGTTACACTTTGTTTTGTCTTGCTTTTCCAAGAATAAAACCAAACCGGCAGCGGTGACCCCCAACACACCTGGACAGTGCTCCCCCACGAGTGTAGCATCTCCCAGCTACGAAATGGGTTTTTAGGCAAATTCTCTGGCATGGAGGATTTGCTAAATGGCCTGCTAAATCATGACTGCTCACAGCTGGGTGAAAAAGTAGGCTTCTTGGGAAATGGGACATGATCTTAAGACCTTTCTCAGGTACGTTGCCTGACTGCTGCAGGAGCGTCCTTTTCTCATTGCTTGAATTCATCTTTGAATTTGAGCTCCAGAGTGACTTTGCAAATAGGTTAGTGAAAAATCTATACGTTAGAATAATGCTGAGTATAATGAATGACTTCTTAATAGCTAGGAAATAAAGCTATAGCTAGCTAAATAAAGCTTTGTGGCTTTGGACTCTTGCCTTATTCTACATGGGCTTTTAAAATAAACCATAAATTCCTTGAGTTTTACTATTGAGATACTTAACCATTCAAGTAGGAAAACTGAAATATATATTGCATTGGAAGAAAATGAATGCCTGAGCCTTCTTTATAGTTGAAGCAAGACTGACTGTGGCAGCCTACATTTTTTGAAAAGGGGGAAAATATTAATTTGCTATTATTTAACTCAGTATCAAATGCATCATGAACAGCTTCTGGTGGTCATTGCCATAACTTCTCCTCCAAAAAGTGTGTCAGGCAGGCTTGAGAAATAGCTGAGCTCCTTCTCAAACTTTTGTACAGCCAGTGTTGTAAAATAAGTTCATCCCCATGCGTCTCGTAGTTTTACAGTACCTGGGTTTAAAATCACCATTTCCATTTTCGGGGACTATGTTATATATGGTTTGGTTTTGAAGCAAGATATTCACACGAGGTGAAGAATTATCCTCCTGTGACGTTAATCTGTGCAAACTTCTCTGGCTGGTCTGAAAACACCAGGAGGGCTCCAATGAGCTGTATTTATGGGGAACTTTGGGAGGACCTTGAGGGTTGCTGTGAGAGGTCCAGCTTGTTGGTACAAGCTAGGATCAGTCCCATAACTCTGCTCCTGAAGACAAGAGGCACGAGGCAAGGATTAGGGTCAGAATATTTAATCCCAACCCATCCTCTTTTGGTGAAACTATTCATCTTTTTTGGTATTGTTGTGTTTCTTTCCAAAGTGGGTTTCTTAATGCCAAGGTGAGCTGACATAGGGGGGGAAATGCAAAGGGAATTCAGATCTGATGTTTGAGTCTGGTTATGATTACAGGGCTTTTTTTTTTTTTTTTCCTAGGATATACCAGAAAGAAATGTACCTGATAACGATGAGAGCTGAACCTGCTCGGTTTGGGCTATCGGAGAGGGTATGGTCCCTTGGGGACCCTGTGCGTGAGCCAGTTTTAGTCTTTGGGTTTGATTGAGGGTCACTGCAATTAGGGGACAGGCAGACATTTATTTCCTGGGATTTCAAACTGGTTAATAGCTATGTTAATCTCCTTATAACATGCACATTTTATCGTTTGTTACATGAATCTTTTTCAGCTGAGGCATTGAGGGTAGGTTGCTGCAGGTAGTCACAGCTAGCTGGGCTTCAGCATTTATAAGGCAGTCCCTTGATGGCCATAGGTTAGCAAACGTGACTTTTTTTCCTGCGGAAGTTTGGATCAATCACCATATTTTTGTTAGACTAAATTGTCCTGGTTTCGGAAAGAAGTGCATTTATTTCTCACATATACACATATATATATATTTCTCATATACATGCATATACGCACACACATATATGTGTATTTCTCCGTGTGCCTGAGCAAAGCCTCAGTAATCAGACCGACATGGCCAGACCGAAGGCCATGCCACAGCTTAGACATTACTGAGTCCTGGATGCTTTATCCTGAGAAACAGGTCAAGAGGAAAAAATGAGAACATATAGAGATGTGTCATGCAGGAAGCTGGTCCTGAAACCGCACCGCAAGGTTAATGCGATGTCGCGTCCTATTAATGCAGTATTCGAGTTTCTTTGCTGCATGCGAGGGCTTCCCGGTGTCACTGGGAAGGGAAACAGCATGGCAAAATGCAACGGCTTCATCGGTGAGGTTATTCAGTTGATGGCATTTTAACGTAACTTCATGTCTAATGATGTTACTCCTTCATTTAGACAGGAGGGACGCGGCACATTCCCGTAAGTGGAAGCTGAAGTTAGATAAATGGAACCTGGCGTTAGGAGGCAATGGTTAAAAAGTGGGTGTAATTAATCATATGGATCACTTTATAAGGAAAGTGGTAAATGCATCGTTACCTGGAGCCTTAAAATCAAAATGGGACATATGCTGGCTCTCTGAAAGATGCAGTTTGGCCCAGCCGCAGGTTGAGGGATTTGGCAGTATTTGTGTCCTCAGGGCAGAAATTTCAACACCTGGAAGATCTTGGGGTGACATCTGTGAGGCATCTGCCCTGTGCAGGGTCTCCGGATGGGTTTCTTGCTCTGTTTGTGTCCTGGGAGTCCATAAAAATTCACAAAGCTGACAAATTCCTG
>NW_009604251.1:79203-84699 GCF_000690535.1 Cariama cristata | reverse complement strand
TTTCAAAATTACATATTAGTTTAAGGGAAAAAAAAATGGAGCTCCCGAGTTCTTTCTTGTTCTCTCCCCACAGCCAAATGCCCCAAGAACAGTTCAACAAGTCTGAGCTGTGAAAAAGTGGGTCACTGAGAAACTTCAAAAATCTGGTAATGGCTCTGGATTGTGCCTGTATTTGCTTGACCTGATTTTTCCTTATACACAAAACCGTTTAATTAAATGTATTTTGAGGCCCTGAGCTGCACAACTGCTGTTGTTATTTAATTGCCTCAAATAAACTCTCCTTTTGTGCATGTTGCTAATGAGCGATTTGCTCTGTGGCACTTGCAGCTCCAGCAGATGACTCCGGTGAGCCGTTGGCTGGTAATATTTGCCTCTGATATTTTTTTTTTTGGATTTTTATTGTTCCTCTCAAACTACTGTCACCGGGTGTATGGAGAACAGCCCAGATATATATGCGCAGTGCCCAAGATCAGAGCTCCCAGCTGAACTTATGCTGTACATTAAGAGCTCTGTAAACAGCTTTCTGGGTTTTACACCAAGGTAAATATTAATCTTTTTGCATGAACTGATGATGGAAAAACCCAGGGTAAATAGCAATATTAATAAACCTTAACACTTTGAAGCAGCGTGGCGGCAGGCAGCGCGGTGCCAGGACTCCTTCCCCTCCCCTTTATGCTGGGGGTGATGCAGCTCTCCTGGGTGCTGCCAGGGGATTTTGGACAGGGGGGGTGGCTGTGGGTGGGCCGGAGATTTGGACATCATCTGGACATCCCCGCAGCCTGACGCAACTGTGATTACCCAGATTCCGGTGGGAACTGCGAATTTCCTTTATTATCTGGATGCAAAGCTGTGGAAAGCACTCACAGTGGGACGGAGAAGGCTCCCTGAGTGATGCTGAGAGCCAGAAGTGTTTTTCAGCAGCTTTGCCACAGGGACACTTGTCCTCCTCCCCTTACCAAGTGGGTGCTCAGCATCCCCTGGGGTATGGCAGCACCACATCAATTCTCTGGCTGGTGTTTGCAGTAGACAATCCCACCTTAAATGCCCCCTAGAAGAGAATGAGATAAGGTTATCTGGGCTGATCTAAGGATCACTTCCAACATGGACAACTCCTAGTTCAATTCCCCACCACTAAAACCCCAACTAGAAGCCTCATTAGAAATCAAACCCCCGCTTAACCTCATGTAGCACGTGCACGGGCTGCAGATGGCAACGGGCTCCTGTGACAGGTTTGGTGAGAACTTGGACAACATTGCTGTGATGGAAACCAGAGTGAAAACTCCTTGTACATCTTGGCAGGGAAGAAAGGTGGCTTGGTCATGGCTTTGCTGCTCCTTAAGTAAGGGAGATATCCCTGACAAAACTGATGCATCTGATGCCAGTCTGTCTGTGGCAGGACAGAGCGTGTGCCGCCCGAAGAGGGGACACAGGCATGGCTATGAGGTTGGCTGGATGAACTGAACTGCTGGAGAAAATCCTGGATAAATTGCTCTATAATGCTCCACTTTCACTGAGAGCTGGGTCAAATAGTGGCTTCATTTAAAACCTAGATCAAACAATGACTTCCTCTGCTCTGGGCATGATAGTGAAATATGGATTGTCTGGTTACATTGCTATGATATTCTTTACTTCATCAGTGTAAAAATGTCCCTGAGCTCTTTCAAATGTGCTTGTTTCCTCTCCCTGACACATCCCTCCATTTAATTTTGGTGAGAAGCCGTGCCTGCTCTGTTGGGAATTAATTTCTGGGTCAATCCTGTCCAACCTTTCAGTGCATTAATCGCGGTGTTGTAGCTTTGATTAAACTGCAAAGTGTTCTCTTCCTAATTTAGCTTTACAAATTAATAAGGGGATGATCAGTTATGCGCAGCCTGGTGATGATTTGCTACTGTCACTCTTGGGGTGATGGGTAGGGTGACAGTTGATCCCTGTTTCAAAAGGAGGTGGAAAAGGGTATGAGATCTGATAAATCCTGACTTGCTGGAGTATATGAACTTGGAAACCACTTGCTGCAGCTCCTTCATTTTTATAGTGGAAAAAAAATGTCCCTTGTATGAGCGCTTGGGGTAAATTGTCTTTTCCTTAGGTGTGCATGGAGAGCACAGCTCTGCACCTCCTTTGTCTGCCCTGCAAAGTGATTGATTTTAAATAGTGTTTCCTTGATACGTGTATGTTTTTACTTTAAAAGTACAGCAATTGAAATCTGCGGTCCAGGTTGAAGACGGAGGAGGAAGTTTAACAAAGAGGCTAAAATATTGTTTCTTGGAATGTGACAATAAGGTCTGTGCATACAGAATGCTGTTCCAGGAGAGCTATGAGAGAGGTCTGAGATTGAAGTAAAAACTAATAATGGCTGAACAACATTAATTTTGCACTGATGTTGAGATTGGTAGCCCTGGAAGCAGAAGACATGGGCTTGACTGGAAGTTTCTGTCCGGATCAGCAGCTTTCCTTCCGAGTCAGTGCTGATCAGCCTGGTAGGATGCTCAAAAGGATGTCCTATGATTGTACGATTAGAAACATTTTAATTAAGTGGTGCAGCCTGGGTTGCTAAGTGAATTTAAAATGTATGTAAATAATTTCCCAAGCCTTGTGCACGCTGGGCAGAAATGAGGCATGCAGAACATGAAAACTTTGCTGGCTTTTTAGGATTAAAATGTTTCCAGTTGCTTAAGTGAGAAACCTTTTTTTGCCGTTAACAACAGTGACTGAAGGTGAGCCAGAGCGGCTTCCTCATCACTGGAACTTGATAACACAGGGGTATCAATCAGCCTTACTGAATTAGCATTTCACTGATAGTGATGCACAAAGCCTTTTAATGAGGACTTTCAAGTCTCCCAGCTCAGGGTTTCTGCCTGCTTGTTCCTTAGCAACAGAGGGGATTGGCAAGCAGGAAGGTTTTGATGTATTCTTACATAAAGGATTTACAATGCTGGAAATTGCATGCAAAAAATTAGGATAATTGTGTTTTATTGTTTTGGCACAAAGTTCAAAGATAAAAAAACAACCTTTGGGCCCCCAAGAACCTTCCTGTGGTGTTCTTGTTCCTTCCTCTGTTCTTGTGGAGAAGTTATCCACTAAGTCTGGAGTTTAAATTAAATAGACTTTTGTCTATTTTCTAGAAATTAACACATCAGAGCAGAAAAAGCAGTGCTCATTGATCTATATTAGGAAGGAGAATTAACAAACGGTGTGCTGAAATGCACGGAAAGGCAATGCTCTGCCATACTTTTGCAAAACTTCAGCTTGGTGGTGGTGGCATCGTCTCGGCAAGCTGCAGCCCCCGGGCCAGCCCTGCGTCTCTCTCCAGGCCGATCCCTCTCCTCCCGCGGATTTCGGGGTCCCTCTTGCTGGCGGCTGGGGGAGCGGTGTGCGGTGCCACCTTGTTGAAACCCTGCAATGAACCGTCTCCTCCGCCTCTGGGTTTCTGCCTCTCTGAAAGATCTTGGTGGTTTCCCTGTCTCTGGGTACAGATGGGGCTGCATCTGCCTCCTGGCTCCCCAAACCGGCTGATTTTTAATGGCACTTATATTTTTGGGGTATGCAAAGTGCACATTTTTGGGATATGGCTAAGGCCATCCTGTGGGGCAAGCCAAACTCTTGCTTGAAATCTGGCTGAAAAGAGGATGATATTTTATTCCATCTTGGTCAGCTTAGATGTCCATGTAAAGAAAAGTCCTGGGAATGGGACCGCGCCAGGTGTTGCGGTGCACTCAGCTTCTCTTTTCCGTGCTTCCCATGTCCGCTTGGTCTCCTTTGCTCCTGCCCTGGCTTCTGCCCACTGCTTGGTGGTGTATGGTATTAACAGTGTGCATCAGTCCTCCTCTTTCTGCTTTCCAGGCACTACCCTGAGCATGAGACCACAGCTATTCCACATTGAAAGCCGCTGCCAGAAGCAGGGAGAAGATCTTTGTTGAGAAGACACCCTTCACTGGGGAGCACCCACCTCCTTTCCATGGATGCCACCCCGCAGCCTCCCTGAGCTCCTGCAATACATCGAAGCCTGCTGCAAAGCTGATGATACCAATTAGACTTTCCTTTAACGAGCTTTGGTGTGTGCTGCAATCCTGCTCAGAGGAGATCTCTTCACGTCTCCTTGGTCTACGCCGTAGGCTGAAGTTGGGTGTGAGGCAGACTGTGGTAGGGGCTGGCGGGCACCGCCGCAACGCCATCACGTATGCCTTGGCACGGCGGTAATGTTTGCAGCAGCCTGGAGGGGACTTCATTAATTACGAAGTTCCCATGCTTTACAGAAGTGAGGATGGAAGAGCAAAGCATAACAAATTGTGGCTGCTAAGCTTTTCATCCCTCCGCACTGAGTACCAGTTTTCTCCTCAACACTGCACATCTATGCGTTTGCTGCTCAGCTGGAAGCAAAATTGCCTTTTCCTTCCCTGGCCTGAGCACATGAGCCAGAACTACTCCACTGAATCCCATACCTGGACATCCCCTGCCCTTGAAGAAAACTCAGTGTAAACTCTAGGAAACCCACCCGGTTTGCTCCTGACATGGATGGTTTATGCAAGGTGTCCTGTATTTTACAAGGGGCTGAGTCAACCTTAAGGCTGACCATGGGGCAGGTGCCTGCCCTGCTTTTGCTGCTGATGCAGGACCCATGCAGGACCAAAGTTGCTGGTCCTCCTGGTCTTACAATTGGGCAACAGCCCAAATTCTTTAATTAAAAAAAAAAAAAAAAAACAACACCAAAACAAACCAAAGCAAGAACAGCAAGAAAACCTCTGCAAACACTTTCTGGCAATTTTATAAGAGCTCAAACTTTGTTTTTTGCTGTGTTCCAAGAGGAGGATGTCGATCCCTATGCACCTGCAGAAGACACTTGGCACCTATTAACCCCACAGGTTATGAAGCCTTCATCCCGTCCCACTGCAAGGGGCAAGCTGCTCCCAACAAGGCACTTGTGCTCCTCTCGTGCTTAATTGAAGCAAGTGATGTCCAGCTTAATTCTGCACAGAATAATCTGCAATGCTAATTTAAAAGAATGAAGACTTATTTAGTTATTACAGTCCATTTCCCAGGGGCATTTTGGCATGCTCAGGCACGAGTGAACCAATCCATGCTGTTGATCAACCCCCATTGCCCGTATCAGTCTGGTCTGTACCATCAGAAGGTGTTTCTGCAGCTGGTGTTTGGCTACCAAATACTCAGACCCTGCTGCCTGTTTCATCTCTGGTAGGCAGCACCCCGCTCCCCTGGGGACAATGCACTCCTGGGGCTCCCCCCAGCCCCCCTTTTGCACCGTGCCATAACCATCCCCTAGATAAGAAAAGGATGTACCTGTTACCTGCTTCTGCCAGTGGGTTGTGCCACTCCACCGCGCTATGTGCCTGGCCAACCCCACCGAGCTCTGGCTCATGCTGCTCTCTGCTCTTTGCCAATCTACCTCAATTCTTCTCAGTGCCTGTCATCCGTGGGAAGCTTGCATCTCTAACAATCTCGTTGTCCGAATTAATGTTTCTAGGTGTGAAGTGCAGCGGA
>NW_009604251.1:39112-79172 GCF_000690535.1 Cariama cristata | reverse complement strand
GAACCTGGGCTGGTATGACTTGGCTGATGCACAGCGATGTTTTGGCCTTGGGTCTGTGGTGGGACCCACGCGCGTCTGCTCGGTGCTGATTGCGGAACTGAAGGCATTGCGCATCCTGGGTGACAGCATAGGAGTAAGATTCAATGAACAGGAGGAAAATGTCCCCCCTTTTACTCACCAGATTTAAAATCTTGATGAGCTACACGGTAGAAACGCAAGTCTGTTGGTACAGTCTTTGTCTCCTCCGCCCTGGAGTGAATCTGGACCGGTTCTGCTGAAGTTGATGGAAATGTATGTGAGAGCACTGAAGAGGATGTGATCATCTGATTTGTACCATCTACTTGAAATAGGAGCTGGTGGATGCAGAAAAATGCATTCCAGTGTCTTCTCACATAGGAAGGCAAAAAAGCAAAGCGGTGATGACTTGGGGCACCAGGACTTTGCTGTAACTGGATGCGCACCAGAGCGGGGACCCAAGCCGGCACCAGCTCTGCTCCCAGGGTCTCCGTGCAGCACAGCTGCTCGCTGCCGATGTTTGTGAGCAGGATCTTTTCTTTAAGCTTTCTGAGGAGAATTCGGAGGGGATCTGGCCATTTCCCGTGCTTGGACCACCACAGCCCAGCAGCTTGGTACTGGTGCCAGACTGAGCTGCTCAGTACCGAGGTCATGGGAATCTGCTATACTTGCATTCTGTGGTGCTTTCTTGACACTTAAATTATTTTCTGCTTAAGAATAGAGTCCTTTTGTTTCTTCTTCTTTCAGGGTATCAGCTGATTTGGATTTGAACACTAGGAAACTTCAGTTACATGTCAGCTCGCTTAGGCAATGCCTCATTTTGTTCAGTATACTGATTATTAATCCTTAATTTTTTTTTTCTACCTTATAGAAATTTAAGAGAATTTTATAGGTGGAGTTTATTTTTTCTCAAAGGCTTTAGTAACTACTTTTTATTTAAAAACGTCAAAAGTTTGAAGAGCAATAGCAATTTAAACGTAAAAACTGTGAACTAGTCTCTGGTTTTATAGTCAATTAGCTTACCGAAACAGTGCAGCACACTATTGTGTGCAACATCTATATATACGAGGTTGGTCACTGGAGGTGCTTGAAAGACACGACCTTGGAGGCCCTGGATTTGCCTTCTCCGGTGGTTTGGCACAACACTGAAGATGTCCAGGCAACCTTCCCTGAGGACACGAGGGCTGTGGGAAAGTCAGCTGCAAAACTGCTGAGCCTTAGTCCATGCACAAAGCCCCGCGGGCTGCCATGTCCCCACTCTCCTGCTCATTTCTTCTTGTCCCTCTCTAAATACCACCGCATTTTATTTATACAGAGGGTCTCCGGAGCCGGCCAGCTCTTGCTCAGCAAGGATGTCGATACACCCCGGCACTGCAAAGGCTGAGATTTGGAAACCTGGCTGCGTATTCTGCGTATTTGAAAGGAAAGTTGCATGTATTTGGTTTGATAAGGAACTGGATGGTACGCTATTTGCCATTTTTAATGCATCTAGATGAAACGCACTCTCTGACGTTTCTTTCGCTAAACTCAGTGGCTTAATATTCAGCAATCTACCCTTCATTATGTTAAATGCCTTTTAAAAAGTAACCAGAGCGCTATTCGGAGAAGGCCCACTGGCATACAAAATGGTTTCATCCCCATAAAAATGCAAATTAACTCTCTGGAAGTGTAGGTCTCGCTCGTTTGTATAGAAAATAAAAAAGGGCTTCGAACAGAGCCCAGAGGAACTCTGCTAACAAGATGTTCAGTGACATCAGCAGCCCGATACGTTACTGAAAAGATAATTTCTCAGCTCTTTCCCAAATTTTTGTTTTTGTTTTTAACCCTGAATTCCCACCAGGTGAGGAGACTCTGGTCTCCTGACAACTCTCTACTTTTCTGAGACCTTCATAAATGTTGCAATGCCATGGAAAATAAAGGGGTTTTTGCTGTCTCGGTCAGCCAAAAGTAGCTATACTGGCTGTAACACTCAGTGGTTATTTGTTCTTGAGTGTGATTATCACTTCTGGAAGATGTGTATCTGTTCCTACATGCAGGTGAGAAAAAAATGCAAGAACCTGGACCGTTTCCCAAGGAACTCACCTGGGAAACTAATGGCTCTGAAGGGTCAACATCAAAACGCCCAGCTTGCATATTTTTGCACAGCATTGCAGTGTTTTCCTTAGAAGCAGTGCTGGCAAAATAGAGAACTGCGGTGAGACACAATTTTTCCAATTTCTGCCAAATGGGACTTTTCCATTTATTTGTGCTGATTTGCTTGTGCCAGACTTCCCTACAGAAACCTGGGTTTCCCGTGGAGAAGGAGTTGAGCTAAATTTCAAAACCTTGCGATGCTCCAGAGTTTTCCCGCTGCTATGGGATGTGGCTGCTCCGGGGGCTGTGCGAGGACCCTGGAGTACTTTGGTCCTGCTGAGGTGGTTTGTAGATGGGAAATATGGCACTCGATCAAACGCAGCATAGCAGAAATAATCACTGTATGACAAATCACAGAGCGACAGTTTAATTCATTTTATTGAGTCCTGCTATTCTGCTTCCGCTCTTTTTTCAGTGGGGATTTTACTCCTTGTTCATAGTGCATGGCCAAGACCAGCCTTTTCCTATGGACCTCTCCCTTCCCATGGCATGACCATGCCACCATCCCCATCTGCTCTGAAGGAATGTTCCCAGGGAACAGCAAACATCTAAATTTTAGGAGTTTTCCTGCAGAGAAGCCATTACCTTGGTTTGTTTGTTTGTTGAATATACGTATTTCCATTTACATACTTTGCCTCGTTGAAATAGAGGCACTGTTAGGCTCTGCTTCTCCTCCCTATGAACAGTAGGGTGTTCCCAACACTACAGCAAGTGGTAGGAGAAAGACACTAAGAGAAACTGTTTTACTGTGAAGAAGGTGCCCATTGCCTACTGAAGCTGGTATGGATTTGCACAGGACACCAAACGACCCCAAGCACAGGCGCTCGGTCACATTCAGCCCAGGTCACATTCACAACAGACTTGGTACCAGAAATTCCGTCTGCAGCTGATGCTGAAAGTCTCACTGTTGGCAAAATCTTTGGACCATCTCTTCAGCCCTTTGGCAGTATTTCAGCTGTTATGGTATTCTGTGTAAACCTTCTCTTCCAAGTGCTAGGAAAATTGGATTACCAGTGTGAGAGACTTGGGCAGGTTTGGCAACCTCAAGCCTACAGATACCACTCCCAGCATTTATCCATGTGGCGGGCAGGCCCAGCCTTCCTGTTGCTGCTTCCCATTTATAGCCTTTACTACCCTATTTTGGTGTAATTTCTGCTAATATTCAACATACTATGCCAGGCTTTTCCCTCCAGTTGTAACCATTTAACACACACACACTTTTTGTTCTTGCTTATTTGTGTTTGGGCTCAGTCAGGCAGGAGTCACCATGCCAAGGTGTCTGCCACAGTAATTGTCTGGGCGATGTTCCAGTTTTGGATCATATTTCTGGAAGCACTTTAAGAATCACAATATCCACAGAGGAGTTTCGCTGTGTCTTCACAGCCAGACTGTGCCCAGGGTCTTGAGGACCCATGGTCCTATCTCAGTGGTTGATGTTGGGTTGCACTGATGCTCTGGTGTGCATCTGGGTGCTGTGGAGAGAGGGTGTGAGGCTCTCTGAGTGATTTCACGCTGCTGCTGTTGAACTTGTTCTGCTTTCGCTCCAGTGGACAGCCAAGTGATGGTGATAAATTTTCTCACTGAGCTATTGTCTTCGGAGCGTGTTGACTAGGTTGTACAGCGATGGTGTTTCTGAAATATTTCATTTTCTTTCATCTGCTTTTATTTACTTGAAGCGGATATTGCTGGGGATTTCAAATTACTTTTTAAGATGCTGGCTCATTTCAGTGGTGCTTGTTTTAGTTGATGGAGTTGGTTGTTACCATATGCAGCCTCAACCCTGATTCCCCCACAGTGAGTCCTGGTGACACTGGTGCAGAAGGCAGCAACAGGCCTTGGAGGTGACCCGGGAGAGAAGGAGGGGACAGGAGGGTGTCAGGAGTGGGAATGTCCAAATTTCTTGCATTTATGATGTAGAACATGAAAATTCTCTCATGCTATCAGCCAGGATCCAGCTGGAGCATTCTATTTAGAGAATGGTTTTGTTCCAGTCTTCTCTCCCATTGCTTTTCATCAATGCTGGGTGAAAAATGCCCCTTTTTTTGGATGTTCTTGAAATCCATGCACGTCACAAAACTGCCCACTGCTTGTTTGACTTTCATCATAAATGAAACTGCACAGCAAGTCCTTGATCCATTATTTCAGTGCTTTTTTTCTGATATTTGGTTCAAAGCCATTTTCAGACCTTTCATAGTATAATAAGTAACCAAAAACCCTAACACTCAGCAGATTTCTGTGTCCAGTGTCACAGCAGATAAAACTAACGTGTTCCGAAAGGTTAGGTTGGACCTGTTTTTTCTATATCCCTTCACAAAGCCAGTGTTGTTTTCAAACTATGTGTTTAATCGTGGTATTGCATCTTTCATTGTCTTCACATCTGCCCTTATCGACAGGAATGTACAACACAAACCCAGAGCGAGAGCAGCCCATCGCGGGTTTTCTAACGGAGGGAGCAAATTTGTAGGTGCAACCTTTTGAAATCTGGTTATTATTGAAAACAAACTGAGTGAAGAAATTGAAATTCAACATGTGGTATCTAAAGCTGGACATGCAGTGAAGCTGTGGGGTGTAATGTGGTTCCCCTATCCTGCTCTGTGCCATCGCTGCTATTACTGAGGTCTCAGCCCCAGGGAACCTCATGGGTGTAGGTCTACACCCCTGGCTACAGTGCATGGTAGAGGTACCTGAGCTGAATTTAAGTACTCCAGTTCGGCACCCAGAACTGTGCAAAATATAGAGAAATGTCTATAATGATAAAAGAACCCAAGGGCTGGAAGGGTGGGCAGGCACAGCCCATGCACAGCTCGTGGCTTGGCTGAGCAGCAGATGGGGGCTGCCAGCAGCAACGGGGCCACGATGTGGGAGATGTCATGGTTGTGTGTCATGGGACAGGCTGATCCCAGAGGAAGTCAATCCACATAAAACCAGTCCTGACGGGCTGTTCTCTTCTGTGCAATACTTGTTTACTCCAAATGCGTTACACCTGCGCGCTTGTACAGGTCGGCAGCTCTGTAGTTTTACAGCAGGAAGGAGATAAAGTGCCAATGGCAAGACTTACATGGAATAGTGCTTTTGGAGCTGTACGTTTGTTAGTGCATTGAGTGAGGTTGTGCCAGGGACACCCCTTGGGACGAAGGGCTCGTTGCATCTGGTGCTGTGCAGACCAGTGAGAAAGCTGAGCCTTGAACAGCTTATGGCTCCTGCAAGCTCTGCTGGAAACTCATCTCCAGGCACATTAAAGATGTAGTTAATCAGAACAGCTCAATTTCGCAGCAAGGTAGCGTCTGTAAGTCCAGACGAGGTATGAATATTCATTCCAGCCCCATCAGTCATTAAGAGGGTAGGGAATTGCACCATGAGCCAAGAACAAAGTTTGTTGCACTGTCTTTACAAAACAGGAGTTTGATCTTTGTCGAAGAAATATGATCACAGCCTATAAAGGTTTTCCGAGATACTTTGAACGAAATAAATGAGCAAGAAAACCTCTCAGGCCTTCATTTCCCAAAATATTAAAATTGTAATGTAAATTGTCTTATGCCTGGAGCAAAAAAACTTATAAAATGTCAGGATTGTCATGGTTTTAAATACACAAGCAGTCAATCCTTTGTCAATTCACACTGGAATTTTGGTCGTCCGGATAAATTGTTCCTTCGCACAGACACACACACATAGACACACATATAGGGCTTTTTTTTGAAAAAATAATGAACCTGCTCCTCAAAGGGTAATACAGAGACCTGCAATTCCTGGCTTACAGAAACATCCGCAAAAGGAGCCAGCTAATATCTTCAGAGGAAATCCACCTGGGTGTGGGGAATGTATTTATGTAAAAAGATTTGACTGTATAAAATCATTTCTGCTACCACATCCATTTATATTTTTGTCTTGGTGTAACTAATGGATACAGCAGCAGACCGTGATGGAGGAACATTAAAAAAGCACAGACTGGCTTGATCCAAATAATAGAGCTTTAAAAAAATCCAGTTATGAGCAAATCTTCGAATACAGAACTTGTCTCGGGGTGGATTGTGATTCAAATGATGCATCCCGTGCAGACAAATAAAACACATCCACCTCTTCCTGAAGATGCAGCTGGCCCAGGCTCCAAGGTTCAGCTACAAGAAACAGCGCCAGGGCATCCCTGGGCAGCTGGGTGCGATTTTGCAGACCGTTAACTGGCTGTAGTGGTCAGCATGAGAAGGGGAAACTCGGTGCTGCTGCAGCCAATAGTCATTTACTGCATGCCGAGAAAAAACAGGGAAAATGGGATGAGCCATGTCTGGGTACAGCTGGGATCATGGTTTCTGAGGGTTAGCCCTGGGGTAGCTCAAAAGTGTTTTCAAGTTCAGCCTATGTCTGGAAAAGCAGTAGCCGCCAGAGGGGATTTTTAAATGGCTATGTTTAATTTAATGTAGATTTACAATCTCTGCAAATACTTTATCCCTGCTGGTAGAGAGTTTTCCTAGGATCTGATTCATGAGTGTGCAGATAGATTTATCAGAAGTGAAAGCATCCCTTTCACTTAGCACGAGATAGTTTGCAGGTTGTTCATCATATTCGTGGGTCATTTTTTGGGGCTAAATATCTGTTTAAGTCTGAAACAAAGATGTGTACAAACAACTTAGTGTGCACACAAGAGCCAGTCCTTCATGGGTACACAACACCTGGGCTCAGTAAGTGTGGGAGGAGAAGTTTTTCTCAATTATAATCTTGTAAGTTTCTTTTTATAGCTCTGTTGGAAGTTAAGGCAAAGGTGGATGAGATCACTAAGACTCTTAACCAGTACCTGTCTGGTAAGGACATGGCAATGATGCAATTCATGTCAAACAAAAAATTGACATGAGGGTGGCTTATGTCTCATCAACTAGATGAAGGCTACTTTGATGTCTTGCCTGTGTTGCTCGTCTGGGATCTCCAACAAGAGGTGGTGAAAAGACACCTGCAAAGGTGGTTCCTTCCAGCTTATGGTTGTACCAACAACTGTAGATGCATATACAGAATACATTACTAGGAACCCTGATCATATTGGTTATGCTAAGTAAACCCTGTACTGGTTTACAGCTGGATTAGCTCCTTGTCCCTGACCTCCTGGCCATGCTTCCAGTTTCCAGACATGGGCCATTCCTGCAATGTGCAGGATGTTTTTTCTTGCTTGAGCTCAGCTTCTCATCGTATTGGGTTTTTGCTTCCAAACTGCAATATCATTAACATCTAACTGACGACATTTAAATGTCTTCGTTGTGTAGGGATCCAAGTAAAACCGGTTTGTATTTACTCTTCTCTTTAACTGCTGCTCTGATGCAATTCTGCATTCTGAGTTCCTTGTCTTTTGTTTGGCAGCATATCTATCACAGCAGTGTTTGGCATTGTTTTGTGCCTATTTGTTTACAGTATCCTTCCACAGTAATCAAGGGTCTGATTTAATCTACCTTTCTTTGTGTTGCTGATTAAAAGGGAGCATAAGAAAGAGACTGCAGCACATGACCTCATTTGTGCAAAAGAGAGTCTGTAGCACAGAATGTTAGCTCAATCGTACTCAAGCCCAACTACATTGATATTTTCTTGTGCATCTCAGGCATCTCAGATAGATGTAGTTGTCTTTTGAGGTGTGTATCTCACACTGTTGACTGTGGAGGAAGCTGAGGCAACTGGTTTAGTTTAGAAGTCTACCTTTAAATACCTAAGGTATCATAAGATCAATCCCATCCTTAAACTGCAAATGCTTCAGCAGAGGACCGCTGTACCAGCATCGTCTGGTAGTGCCCTGCCCAAGGCAGCTCCAGATCCAGGGGACCAGTCCAGAGGAAATGCAACCCAAACCATCCTGCCGTGGTACCTGCTCTGCCGACACAGATAGTTCAAGCCTTCAAAGCTGCTACGTGAATCTACCCCTTATCAAGACACTGTGTGCGATGACAACATAAATCACTTGAGGTTTTCTAAGCTGGGTGATCCTGAGTAGGGCAGCGCTGACCTGTACTCGACATGCCATTTGCTAGCCTGTGTTGATGCATTATTGAGCCAGTCATAATTACTGTGTCAAAGAAAGCCAATTTGTACTTGGGCAGATTGACATCTGGTCTTAGGTGGCAACAGCCTTTCCTTCAGTAATTGAAATGATTGTTCTTTGTGTGCATTGTCAGAAAATGACATTCTTGCTGATATCACTGAAGTGACTTATATTCACTCTGGAGCTAAACAGATATTGTCAGGTCCGAGCTGACAAGTCATTTTCTTCTGTCAGGAAGAAATCTCATTACCTCCAGTGGTAACAGATGGTAGCCCCAGCACACTTGGAGGGCTGCTCCGGGGTGAGGGTGTTGTGCTGCACACTCGAGGGGTGCTAAGGAAGGAGGTGAAGAGGTAGGGGCTGGGCAGAGGTCAGTCTAAACCTTTTCCTTGCAGGGAGGAGGCAGATCAGAAGTGACTTAAGGGACCCTAAGCACAAATAATCCACCAGAGGACTCTAGGGTGGAACAGTGGTCTGTCCCCATGAATCCAGTCCTGCTCTCTAGCTGGGTGTGGGCGCAAACTGGAGAGCAAGGTGAAGGATGTTTTGCTGCCCCAAGCTGGTAGCTTTGCCTGTTTTTGCATGTGGGCACGCAAGGAGCTCATCTTCTTTCACCTGCAGGTCCATTGCTCTTTGTGAGCTCCATTTGGAGGAAGGTTTTCCCTGGTTTGTGCACCCAGTGCTGTGATCACCTCCGAATCCATTAAGTAGGACCCCAGGAAAGGCCGTGGTATGATACAGCCATGACCATGTGCTCCTACACCACCTGGTTTTCTTAGTTCCTCCTTTATCAGATGGTATTATATTATATATATTATATATTACTGGTGAAGAAGCAATGTGGAAGAATGGCCATAAGGTCTACAGTCACAGCCTCCATCTAAGATTGAGTTTCCCCCCCATCTAAAGTCAGAATATTTTAGCTTCAGTCTCTCAAAGAGGAAATTTGGAAAAATGTCAAACTCTTCTAATTAAAGTCAAGCTGCTATCTAAGGAATATTTTCTTTTGTGAACTGCTCACAAGATTTTATTGAAACGTCAATCAGAAATTGTTCTTTTTATATTTCTCCAATAGATTGGTTGTTTGTGTGCTTTTTTCCTTAAAAAAAGGATTACTTTTCCCCAAAGAAATCAGTCTATTTGCAAAGTTTGTGAAATGGAAAGAATTTCAGAATTTTTGACTCGTTCTTGCTACATTTATGGCCATGTAATGATGGAGAAAACAGCAGTTCCAGTGACTCTTTCATCACATGGTAAAGGCAGTCTCCAAGGGCTGAAATGGATATTGCTGAACACAGTGAGGGCTTTTGAGTTTTCTAAAGCATCCAAACCACAGAGAATTACTTTAAATTGTACTCAGCCTACTTGAATTTCTCCCTAATCCAGTCTTCCTAGATATTTCCATTCCTTTTTTTAACACTATTTGAGTGTCAGTCTGGTTTTAAGGAGAAGTATGCTGGATTGTTGCAGCTGGTGTTCTTCTCAAGGCTAGGAAAAAAAGAGAAAAGCTAGATTATGATGAAAAAAATGCAGTTTCCTTTTTGTTTTAATCAGACACACCTCCAGGTTTTCATACCAAAGTTAGCTGTGCATCTTCCTGCAGTTGTCAGGAGCATTGAGAGAACTCTTCTTTTCTTTGATAAAGTTGGACATATTAACTATATAAATGTAATATACTGGAACAATCCCCTTTTCTCAATACACATAAGTACTGACATATCTGCACCAAGCTGTTGGGAAGTGTTAAGAGTTCATTATTGCCTCAGTCTTCACTGGCAACCTCTCTTCCCACTCCTCTTGAGTGGATGGAATGCAAGATAAGGACTGGGGGAGCAAAGTCTCTCCCACTGTAAGAGAAGATCAGGTTCATGACCACCTGGGGAACCTGAACATAGACAAGTCTATGGGACCTGATGAGATGCATCCCAGAGTTCTGAGGGAACTGGCTGATGTAGTTGCCAAGCCACTATCCACAATATTTGAAAAGTTATGGCAGTCAGATGAAGTTGCTGGTGACTGGAAAAAGGGAAACATTGCACCCGTTTTTAAAAAGGGTCAAAAGAAGGACCCTGGGAACTACCGACCTGTCGGCCTCACCTCTGTGCCTGGGAAGATCATGGAACAGATCCTCCTAGAAGCTATGCTAAGGTACTTGGAGGACAGCGAGGTGATTCGAGACAGCCAGCACGGCTTCACCAAGGAAGGGCAAGTCCTGCCTGACCAACCTAGTGGCCTTCTATGGTGGAGGGACAAGGGAAGAGCTACAGATGTCGTCTATCTGGACTTCTGTAAGGTCTTTGACATGATCCCCCACAACATCCTTCTCTCTAAATTGGAGAAATATGGATTTGATGAGTGGACTGTTCGGTGAATGAAGATTGGTTGGATGGTCGCATCTAGAGGGTAGTGGTCAATGGCTCAATGACCAGATGAAGGTGGGTGACAAGTGGTGTCTTTCAGGAGTCCGTATTGGGACCAGTACTGTTTAATATCTTCATCAATGACAGAGACAGTGGGCTAGAGTGCACTCTCAGCAGTTTGCAGATGACACCATGCTGAGTGCTACAGTTGACATACCTGAGGGCTGGGATGCCATCCAGAGGGACCCTGACAAGCTTGAGAAGCAGGCCTGTGTGAACCTCATGAGGTTCAACAAGGCCAAGTGCAAGGTCCTGCACCTGGGTCAGGGCAATCCCCAGCACAAACACAGGCTGGGTGGGGAATGGATGGAGAGCAGCCCTGAGGAGAAGGACTTGGGGGTGCTGGTTGATGAAAAGGTAAACATGACCTAGAAATGTGCGCTGGCAGCCCAGAAAGCCAACCCTGTCCTGGGCTGCATCCCAAGCAGCGTGGCCAGCAGGTCGAGGGAGGGGATTCTCCCCCTCTGCTCTGCTCTGGTGAGACCCCCCTGCAGTGCTGCCTTCAGCTCTGGGGTCCTCAGCACAAGAAGGACATGGACCTGTCGGAGCGAGTCCAGAGGAGGCCACGGAGATGATCCGAGGGCTGGAGCACCTCTGCTGTGAGGACAGGCTGAGAGAGTTGGGGTTGTTCAGCCTGGAGAAGAGAAGGCTCCAGGCAGACCTTAGAGCAGCCTTCCAGTACCTAAAGGGGCCGACAAGAAAGCTGGGGAGGGACTTCTGACAAGGGCAGGGAGTGATAGGACAAGGGGCAATGGTTTTAAACTGGAAGAGGGTAGATTCATATGAGATATTAAGAAGAAATCCTTCCTGGTGAGGGTGGTGAGGCAGTGGCAGAGGTTGCCCAGAGAAGCTGTGGCTGCCCCATCCCTGGAAGTGTTCAAGGCCAGGTTGGACGGGGCTTTGAGCAACCTAATTTGGATCAATATCTGTATTTCATTACTTATCATTAAATGTTAGAGAAGAAAGTCAAGAACAGGGAGGGAGTGATAAAATTTGCCACTGACGGTGATTTCTGCATTTTGATGCCTGATGCATTAACAACAGAGTTGCTTGTGTGCTGAAATGTGTGATATAAACACAGCAAAATAATATACGAGGACATGGCTGGTAAGAGTGAAGGGGCTGTGAGGTGTGGAAAGCTTTCAGTATCATTACCAGCTTTCTTGCTGGAGAGACAAGAAATCCAGAAGTAATGCTTTTTTGGGTTGGACTACTAATACTTCTTCAGCATTTTCTCTCCTCTGAGACTCTTTTTGGGTATAACAGGGAATTAAGCATGTGAAAGCAGGGAAAAGTGCATCATCAGAGTACAAAAATTGTTTAGCACTTCAGTAAGAAAAGAGCAGCCTGTAAGGAGAGAAAGTGATGGTGAAAAAGGTTGTGGAATAAACCAGTTATGTGTCATGTCCTGAGCAGACTCAAAGTGTGGGCTGCTAGCTTTAGAAGCTGGTATGCTGTTTTTGATTATTAATTCATACTCTTTTACCCGGTACACCACACAGAGAAGAGGACACGTGGGGTAAATATGTATTCTTGTGAGAAAAGACCAAAACAGAAACAGAAGTGCTATTACTCCAGTTTCTTGATACCTGCAGAAGATTGTGAGCAAAGGGTATAAAATAACACCCACCCAAATATGCCGGTATGGACATGTGTTTGATACTACCAGGGAAAATGTCCTAAAGGGCTTTTGTGCCTAAAACACAGGTGCGTAATGGCTCTGAATCAGCCTGCTGGGAAAGTATAAATTGGTTTCAGGGCTGTCCCATCTGGTAGCAGCTTGTTGTGGCTGTGATGTGCTCTGCCTGAGCTGCAGGTATGGGTTTCCCCAGCTGGGCTGCTTTGCATCGTTGGGGGCCTGAGGACTTGGTGCTAGCTGGGTGGGTGTGCTTCCTCACCAGGGTGGGTTATCTGCCCCTGGTGATTGCTAGGAGGGGGAAATTAGACATCTTTCTGGAGCAAGTGATGTCTGCACAGGCTTTGCTGCTTCTTGGGAAGCTACAGAGATGCTGGGAACCAAACCTGCAAGTGAGAATCTCACCTGTGGAGATACACGGTAGGAAAACATGGACTTACAAACTTTTTGCATTTCTGTTGTGGTTGACCCAGTTGCTTGGTGCTTCTTTCCTTTAAGTGTCACCTATCCTTGCTAATGTTCTGATAAACCCACTTTTAATTTTGGGATTCCTTACAAAGAGATGTTCTGGGTGTCTGCTTCAAAATTGTGGTGGTCCTGAAGTGCTTCTGTAGGTGCCTGTGGGCTCTGTGCAGAGGTGTTTGATGTTGTGGTGATACAAGTGGGATGCAGGGGTTAAACCCTGCATCACTTGGTGGTACCTCTGTGCTGCGTGGGCTGGTGCAAACTCAAGCCTCTGGGTGTTGCTCTGTCCTTGCAGAAAGGAGAAAAGGCCCCGTCTATGACCAGGTCTTAACTGTGAGTGCCAAGCCATGTTCTCCATGAGATGTTGTGTAATTTCAGAGCTTTGAACACAGATCAGAGTCTGACTGTGATAATAAGTTTATTTATTGTATTTCCTGTAGCCTATTAGTCTGGGAATCATGATGTCTTGTGGCTATGTATTGCAGCAGCTTCTTTATTGGGAATTGCTCAAAATCAAGTTTTTGCAACTTGTCTGAAGGCTTCTTTTTAAGTGTTGTTTCAAACAGAAGTACAAGATTTCAATGTACATGTTAAACATGGACAACTGTAATGTTCTGTTGAATTTGCCATGTCTTGTGAAAAAAAGATTTGATATGCACATTCAAGAGGATCTATTTTTCTAGCGTATGCATTTCACGCCCTCTTGCAATTGAGGGCTACAGTAACAGACTTGAATAAGAACATAGATTTCCTGGCCAAAGAGATCTCAGCAATTTTCTCGGCATTGCTGTTTATCTGAGGGCAAGATAAAATTGGACTTTCAATTTCTGTGTGAGCTTTCTGTATCTCATTAGCTATATCTTTTAAAAATCTGAGAATTGCCTGAAACCAAAAATCCCTCATGGTAGGAGCTCCCCTTTTACTGGGAAGTGCTGTTTGTTTTCAGCATTTCTTTGGCCACCAGAGCCCATGCCTTGACCAGCTCTGAGCATGTTCTGGTTTTTGTTTTTGTTAGTGATGATTCCTGCCTAGTTCCTCTTTATTTCTTTTTATCGTGCCGGTCCCAAAACACTTGATAAAGGACATAAAGCAAGGCATATGGATGACAGGGAGTTGATTAGAGGTACCCAATATGGCTTTACATGGTAAACCTGGTGGTCTTCTACATAGAGTGACTGTGTTGGTGGATAAGGGAAGATCAGCTGATGTCATCTGTCTTGACTTCCATAAAGCCTTTGACATGGCCCCACACAACATTCTTGTGGATAAATTGGAGAGGTATGGATGGACTATTTAATGGATAAGGAATTGGCTTGATAGCCGCATACAAAGAGTTGCAGCCAATATCTCAGTGTCCAAATGGAGATCAGTATCAAGTGGTGTCCCTTGGGGCACGTGTTGGGACAGGTACTGTTCAATATCTTTATTAATGATGTAGCTGAATTGAGTGCAAGGCTGTAGATGACACAGAGTTGTGTGGTGTGGTCAACATGCTGGAGGGAAGGGATGCCATCCAGAGGGACTTGGACAGACTGCAGAAATGGGCCCATGTGAACCTCGTTGAAGCTCAACAAGGCCAAGTGCAAGATCCTGCGCCTGGGTCAGGGCAGTCATCAGTATCAGTTCAGACTGGGTGATGAATAGATTGAACACAGTCCTGTGGAGAAGGACTTGGGGGTACTGATGGATGAAAAATTAGATATCAACTAGCAATGTGTGTTTCCAGCCAAGAAAGCCCATCGTATTCTGGGCTGATTTTGTGATCAACTTTACTATTCCTATTTACAGTCGGGAAGACCTAGGCAGAGTGTTTGAACATCTTTAGTAGCCCCTCAAATTTCCTTGTTGCCAGAATAAAGATACCAGGGTTTGATTTTTGATCTAATGCAATCTCATGTAGAATATTCTCAAGACCAGCTGCTTGGTTTCAGTGGAAAGTGCGTTACACAGAACAGCAAGAATGAAAGATGGCCATCAGTAGCATTTATTGCCAAGTTGCGCTTTTGAAGAGTAGATTTTTTTTCTTTGTATTGTCAGACTGACTCCAGCTGCTGTGGCTAAAGGCAAATGCGTGCCCCTCCAGTAGGACTTACTGGGCCATCCAGGAGGGATACTGGCCAGTCCTGGTGATACTGAATTGTGGAAATCGATTGATTCAGAGGCATTTACTGCGACTGGATTGTTTTGCTGGGATAATGCTGGATAACGAGGAGAAGGCACATTTGAGAGATGGTGATAGCAAAGGGTGGAGGAAAGTTTATGGGAACCTACACAAAATGAATTTTTCTGCAGGGAAGGTATTTGTTTGTAAAACAGCTAGCAAAGCTCTTCTGTGACGGAGCAAAGGGTGGAGCATAGCTTGGTGACCACAACCCTAAACCAGTGGAGATGATGGGGTGAATGCTGCCTGCAGGACTTCACCTAATTTTAACACATTTTTGATGTGTTTTCTGCACAACTTGGTTACAGAAGTGAGTCTGGGTCAGTTTACCTGGGAGAGGGGGGGAAAATAGATTTTCTTGGTCTGAGACCTGAAGCAGACGTCTCCTGTACTAATTCCTGTTTCTGACAGGTATGAGTCCAGAAATCATGTGGCTTTCCCTGTACTTGAGATTACCTTTTTGTTTGGCCGGATAAGATTTGAAGCTATAAGTGTGAGATTATAAAATCGCTTGGCCTTGGAGATATTTCCCAGGCGGAGTCAGCACCTTACTCAAACCCTCTGTCAAGATCAGCTGTAACTACCTACCCTCCACTCCACGATGGGTATTTGTGTGACTCTTTATTTCATGTACGGTAACAACCTTGCCACACAAAACCCCAGTGTTTTATCAGCTGTGCTTCTCAAATGGATGCTTTCTTTACGAAGGCTTCAGTATTTTGTGGGAGTTATGAAGTGCTTTTTTTTTCCTCTTTGTTTTTCTTCCCACATCAAAGGTCTGGTAATTCAGCAGCTCACCATCAGCAGCAGGCTGCTCTATTATACGTGACATCCTCCTATGCTCACAGCATGCTCTCTTCACAAGTACTCTTCAATCCGATGAAACAAGGGCACTCATCACTTTCTAAAGCAGACCCTTATTCTTGTATCAGATACCCGTTTGAAATAGCTGTGTGCTGTGTCTGGCTACGATTCATTATGTAGGGGCTATATTTCTTTACCGTAAGTTGCATATTTAATAAGCAGAGTAGCTCTCAGGCTCAGTAAAATGGCTTCAGCTTCCTTGCACCTTGGCACTATTGCTTTGAATACGTTTTGGAGGAAGGATGGGATAATTTGGTGTTTTATGACCGCTTTGGCTTTGTAGATAATTCTGCTGTTTTCCAGGTATTTTCTCCCACCCCGTCTCACCTTTGCAGATCCTGATCTAACTCATCGAGGGTCATTGCTAAACAAATATCTGGGTTGTACTGGAGTCAGCTGAGGTGTGGGCGTTTCACGCCAAACCCAAGACATAGCTGTGGCTGCAAGGGTTTCCACCAGTTTTACATGGCTGATTCATGATGGTTCATAATTTTTGATTATTAGAGTCCCAGGCTGAAGCTGTGCAGAGAGCAGAGGTTCAGCTTTGTGAAAGGTTTTTGGAGGGGAGAGGAGACTTTGAAATTTGGCTGCTTCGTCAATAGAAATTTAAATGGAAAACTAAAAGATTTTACAGGAATGGAAGAGCAACAAATTATCAGTGAAAAATGTTTGGTTTATAGCATGTCTTTTATCACTGATCCATTTTTCAAATGTCTTATTATGAAATGTTTATTTTATATATGCCACAAACAAGAAATCAGAAGATGGGACACTTATTCTTTTGAAGGTGATATTTTTGAGTTTTCCTTTGTAGAGCAAAATGCAATTAATATTGGACTGATTCTGTCTTTGTGGAAAAAGGCATTTTCTGCTAGATAAAGGCTTTGGCAGAACTTTTTCTGCCCAGCAATGCATCAGAGGGTCAGATCCCTCTCTGAGGGAGGAGGCCAGTGGCAGGGCTGGTTGGGCCACAGCTGGGCATGCCACTGGAGCCAGATGTGTTTGCACCCAGCAGCACAGCTGGTGTTTTGCAGTGCTCTGCAGAAATGCTGCTGGCCACTGAAAGCAGATGATGTACGTTAGGTAGGTGCTGCTCCCAGGCTGATCAACTCTGCCTTTGTACTGGGTATGTGACGGTGGCTCTTGCTCTGCCCTGGCCCAGCCATCGTCCCAGGGCTGCTCCAGAGCTGTCTGCTCCTTGGATCAATTCCACCCTCCCCCTGAAAAATATATGAGAAACTTTTCCCCAAGTGTCTCTGGCTTGCAACTTCTGTTTTGCAAAGAAATTGGCTTGGAAGGCATATGATAAAACCCCAACAGAGCTGGGGGTAGCTCTAGCTTTGAGAGGCAAAGTCTAGGTTGCAAGCTTTGAAGAGAAACAAAAAGAGAAAGTACATCACGTGGTGGTAAGTTAATTAAGTGTGGTGCTCCCTGAGTACATCTGTACCCAGTCGATGGCATTGACTATATGATGCCATCAACAATTTCAGTTCTTTCAATACTGAAATGAACTGGTACTGGCTAGAAAGAAGAGGACCGAGCTGCACTGCTATCATTGGAGAAGCATATTAAGAGAGCAGAGTGGGCAATAAATTATAGTAGTCTGCTTCCACTAGTGGCTGTGCACTATTAAGCTGCTAATTTTAGTCTCACTTGATAAGAGGACAGTGGTGCTGACTGTTGCGTTCCTGGATTTCAAACTAAAGTACTTTCCATTAACAAAGATGAGAATATATTGACTTGAACTGGAAGAATAAATGTCTCCTGCTCATTTAATTGGCTCCTTACGCTCTCCCTCTGAGCTGCTCTGCTATGGGGGGATTATTGTCTCTACTTGGTTCCTTACAACTTCCTAATTCCTAAGGAATGCACAGTCACCCTAATTGCGATGTATAGTGGAACATCTCTTTTTGCCATAGATACAGCTAGAGCATCAGACAGCATTTTGCACGCAGTCTTGTAGTGATGATCTCTAATTATTGCCATACTCAGCTGCAAAAATGGGTGTTTTGCTTTGTTCCATTGGAGAAGGAACTTAATTACAGAACTGTGAATGTTGTGCTCACAAGTGCCAGCATGTCCTACATGACAATAAGCGATTCATTAGGAAAGCTGCTTTGTGGTACAGGCAGCATTCCCTCTCATCTGCCTGTGTATTAAGTCAATGAGCAACATAAATGTTAACCTATTATGAAAATAAAAACTTAGAAATTGACTCCAGTTTCACATGCAAGGATGGCTCAAAAACTCAGAAAACAAGCTCAGTCTTGGCAGGCTTATAATATGATACGCATTCTTTGTCAACTCATTTAATAAGTGATTATGATTATCAGCTCTAATAGCAATGACCAAATAAGCAATTAACGGGGCTGAGCTTGGCATGGGCTTAAGACAGAAATGCTATGTGAGTAATCTGAGTCTTTAAAATTAAAATTGTTTCACTCTAATTTCTCTTCAATAGTAGTTAAATGAAGTGCTTGAGAGGTGGTATGTTAAACTGGAACGCTGTGAGTGCCTCCACAGCTCACGTTATTTTCCTAAGTGTCTTGGGTCACTAGTATCAAATTGAAACGGAGGGTGGAGAAAAATCTCTGTAGCTCCCTTGACTTCTGATGGGTGATGTCAAATAGGGAATTGATCATCAAAAGTTTGGGCAGGGATTTCTTTTCTATTTATGATGCCTCTTGGGGATGCAGATGGTGACAGTTTTAGTGCTGGGGAGGATGCTCAGCTTTCTCTGTCATGAAGTTTTGGTATATTCCTTTCAAAACTTATTTTAAACCATTTTTTGATATAAATCACTTTCAGAGCACTTCCTACGTTTTCATCTTTTCCCTGATTTTTATCTAAATCTTAGTAGTATTTGGGGTACTGACATAATATGGCCATGGCCGATCATGCCCATCAGCTGTGTCTGGACCTCAGATGGCTCCCCATCATGTCCGAACATTCCAGGACTGGGCAGATTGCTTGATTTCCCCATTCTGTGGGAGTCCTGGGATTATAGGGTCTTCCCTGGTCTCTTGGTGGTCTGTCAGCCCCATGGGGATATGTCTGCCTCCTGGGGAAGGATTGCAGCTCGTTGCCTGATGATGTGGCAGATCTCTGCCTCAGACAGGAGGTTTCCACCTTGGCTGCAGAAAAGCAGTTAATGGGACTATGACTTGAGTAAAAACTGTGGTAACAAAAATGCATCTCTCCTGCTGCCAGCATCTCCTCTAGCTGGCTCTTCTTACTGCTCCAGTGGGGCTCTGGACAGCCTGGTTGAGAGCTGGATCCCATCGGATAACTCACCACAGCTTGGGTGGTTAGTGGACGCTCAGGAGTCTGGAAGATTTGTGCGTTGTCCTAGCAGGAACAGATTTTCTGATACCTGCCACTCAGATCTGGGCCAAAAATATGTGATAACATTAGACATCTACCTGTTGCTCTGCATTTCCCGTTTCGGACCCAGTCAGCATCTGGCAGTACAGCTGGAAGAAGCTGGTGGGATGGCGCTGCCCTCCTGCCCAGCGCTGGTGTATCAAAGGATAACAGCCAGGGCTGCTGCCGCGTAGCACGGAGAGAGAGAGGGCTTAATGAAATAAAAATGACTAATAACGCAAAAATGCTAAGCCATCCCTGAGATTTGTTATTAGCTGAGCTCTATGAAGAGGTGATGGTTGGAAAGCAAAGCTAACTTTTGGGGTTTGCAACCAAGTCCATGCTCAGCAGTTGCAACGGCAGGGCCAGGTTGGGCATTACAGAAGCAGATCAAATTATCGCAATCTCTCCTTTTATTAGAACAGAACTGAGAGATGCTGGTGTTTAATATGGAACAAAAAGCATACGCGATCCTCAGGTGTATTATTGACTCTAAGTGCAATTTGCTCTCACTGGCACACATCTCACATATGTTTTTAAAGAAAATCTTTTAAAACATTATTTGTCATGCTTTCGGACTTGCCAGGGCCTGCTGGAGAGTAATGTGTCCCTATGACAACGGAGCTCTGATGGTATACCCTGCTAATTCATCATTCCCAAATTGCATCCTGATGATGTATTACGTTAATACATCATCAGAAACACAGCCTGCTGATCACTAGAGCTTTAATGATGTATTTGTGTGAACTCTGATCAAAAGGCCACCCTTATGTTGATATATTACTTAACAGCATAATCAACCCTGTTTGGCAAAAGTGTGTTGTATAAAGCGAAAAACCTGGATTTTCTAGTGTGAACTGGAGACAGCAGCATCTTTGATTCCTGTGTATGTAGTGGTGAAGTGAGGACAAATGTGAGAGTAAAGCTGCTCTGAATTCCGCTTGTTCACAAGCTGATTTAGGGACTTGTACCAGCTGAACTGAAGTGCGCTGCCTTAAGTGCTGCTTGTGTTTGCTTGAGCTGGGTATAAGACCTAGGATAATAACTAGCTTAAAGGCTGTTTTTTTTGTGGCCTGGAAAACAACAGAGGAAACTCTGTTAATCTTGTGTTTATGTGCTTAGTGGTCCTTCAGCCAGATGGTGTAGAAGGTGTTCAGTACTGCAAAGTATTTAATTCAATACTTTAAAATGGCTTTCTCTGTGTTATTCTGGTGGGAAAGGAGGACAGGGAATATATTTTATGATCTTTAACTCTGAGTATTCAGAAGCTCAGACTACGACCAGGTACTAATTTTGCTCAGAGGAGGATCATGAAGGTCCTCCCTGACAAGTCTTGGTTACAGGACAGTTTTGGTTTTGTTACCACTGCAGAATGATGCATTGGATTTAGCAGGTTTTTGTTACTGGATGGGAAAGTCCACGGTGTGGAAGAAGAAGGACCAGTAGGACATCTTTCTCTGAAGAAAGGAGTCTATTGGATTATTTTTTTTCCTGATTTTTGACTGAATCCTGATGTAATAGGGGCTGGCTATACTTCCAAAGTGCATGGCTTAACGTTATCTCACTTGTCGTGGATTGTTGCGAGCTGGGCAAGAGGCACCCAAACGCCTTGGTCTTGGCTCAGAGCTGGCTGTGTGTAAGCAAACTCCTGGCTACCAGCAGCAGACCTGTGTCTGTGTGCCCAGTTCCCTGGCTAATGCAGTCCCATGGAGTCAAAGAAACCTCCTCTCGCCCTCCCCTCACTCATAAAGATGTCTGTGTTGCCCAGCTGTGGGACATCCTGCTTGGATTTACCCTGTCCTCTCTCTTGGGACAACGTGTTTAAAACCAGCCATGAGATCCTGAGCATCTTGCCTAACCCTTCCTTCATCTGGCAAAGCTTTTAGGGAAGTTCAGTTCCTTTTTCTGCACATATTCTGCACTTTACAGGACATACTAACCATCACATACAATCTCAGCACCTTCATCCTAATACTGTTGTACGCTTTACAGAATCCCAGAAAGGTGGGGGTTGGAAGGCACCTCTGGAGATCACCCAGTCCAACCCCCTGCCAGGGCAGGGTCACCTACAGCAGTTGCACAGGATCGCGTCCAGGCGGGTTTTGAACATCTCCAGAGAAGGAGACTCCACAGCCTCTCTGGGCAGCCTGTGCCAGGGCTTGGCCACCCCCAAAGTACCGAAGTTCTTCCTCATGTTCAGGTGGAACTTCCCGAGTTTCAGTTTGTGCTCGCTCTGCTTTCCAGAAGAGTATCTTGGATGAAAAGTGCAGTTTGCAGAAAGACAAATTTCTGTTGGTAATAGAGCAGTTCCAGAAGATAAGGACTATGTTTTTCAAGTAATTCTTCCCTGAGACCCCAAGGGTTGGAGGTAAGGATTTGTGTGTCTTCCCGCTGCACGTACTAGAAAAGGTGATGTTACTCCTGAGAGCAACTGGAAACGTTACCTGGCAGAGGAGTTACTGCCAAGGACCCTCAGGTCTGTGTGAAGAGGTGACTTTGACAAAATCCATAATGCCAGTGCTCTGGCAGAACAGAGTTTGGAAGATGCTTCTCTTACCTAGCCAAAACTTTCACCTTCCTTTGGTTTCAGCTCTGTCTCCTACCTCTGACGTGGGTCACTCCTTGGGATAACCCATGATCCAACAGTCATAGCCAGCGGCTGCCCCACAGCTGGCAAAGGGCATCCCTTAGTATGTGATGAGTAAAGTGTGTGACATCTGGACAGGGAAGGGTTTCAGGGGCCAACCCACATCAGTGCAGCCAGCCAAGTGATGGGGATGCCCTTTTGGGAATAGGGGGAATGTTTGCCCTGGATTCAGCTATTTTGTGATCTGACTTTTCACTTTAAAAGTATGGCTACTGGCCTTGCAAACCCAACTGGGTTTCTATTTCAGGAAAACTTTTTAGTTTTTGGAGATTATCATCTTAACTCTTTGCTACCTGAGAGTTCACAGCAGAGAGATTTTTCTTGTAGGCTCCAGGCCAGGTAGTAATGCCGCTGGAAAATAGAAGCAGCAGCAGCATCGGTGTGAAATCTTTCTTATTTGATTTTGATTGAGTACACTGTTGGTGAGGCACTACAATGCCCAGAGTCAGATCTATATTTCAACATTTCTGGAGAGTTCATGCCCCTGCCTCCTGTTGCATGCTGTAAATAACCTTGTTTGAGAGTGACAGTGCTTCTCATTTCTCATCCTTCACATCTCCCTGGGCGGGAATCTGTGTATGACTTTATGCTGATCTCTCTGCTCTGTTCTGAGCAGACCTTGGAGAAACTTGAGAGGGGATGGAAATGGGACACATGACACATACGGACCCAAAAAAGAAGAGTGCTTGCAGACCCCTCTTTTGGGAACCTGCTTTACCTGCCCCTGCTTGAGCAGGGGGTTGGACAAAGTGATCCCAAGGTATCCCTTCTAACCTCAGTGATCCTATGTGAACTTCATGAAACAGATAATGATTAACCATATAAGAATGGTAACTTTAAACCAGAGACGCAAGCCTGGGAGATGGCTAAAAAGCTCATGAAACAGCACGTTGAGTACATACCCAAGAGGACCCCAGGCTTCTTCCCAGATCTACAGTGGGAAGAGGCCTCTCCTCTGTTTCTGGAGCTTGCTGGAACTACAGAGCCCCTCAGACACCTCAGCATCAACCCGTTCTTGCTTACTGGGGTGGCCTGGGCTGGTTAATCGTGGCTGGGGCTGTGCTGAGGCCCCAGTTAGGGCAGACATGCCATGTGATCTGCTGATCCTTTCTAGAGAGGCTTCAGATGTACGCTAGCCAAGGGTAGCGACATCTCCCTTGGGTCTAGGCCTGGTTAAGTGCAAAGTGGAGGCTGTACGCACAAACTAAAGAAGGGCTGAATGCTGACAAGTCAGCTGCACAGACAGTCGGTGCAGAAATACCCTCTGAAAAGTATCGTGATGGTCCCTTTGGAGTTGATGGTCCAGTGGCTCCTGCAAGAATTTTGGATCATATACATATGGAAAGAATCACATTCACTTTTTTAAAAGCATTTTTGGGGGCAGGGGGAAGATTTTTGATATTTTGAGAGTAGGTAAAGTTGACAACATTTCTGTAAAAGACAACATTTCTTCCAGTACCTAAAGGGGCTGACAAGAAATCTGGGGAGGGACTTTTTACAAGGGCAGGGAGTGACAGGACAGGGGGCAATGGCTTTAAACTGGAAGAGGGAAGAGGTAGATGAGATATCAGGAAGAAATTCTTCCCGGTGAGGGTGGTGAGGCAGTGGCAGAGGTTGCCCAGAGAAGCTGTGGCTGCCCCATCCCTGGAAGTGTTCAAGGCCAGGTTGGATGGGGCTTGGAGCAACCTGGTCTGGTGGGAGGTGTCCCTGCCCATGGCGGGGGGTTGGAACCAGATGGTCTTTAAGGTCCCTTGCAACCCAAACCATTCTGTGATTCTGTGAAAAGACTGTCTCAAACTTGATAAGTATTTTGGGTCTTTTTCTTGCTAGAAGTAGTTTGAAATGATGAACAGGTCTCCCAGGGCTTGCCCTGGGGAACAGGCACAGTAATTTCTGTCCCCTGTGTGGTTTTGGTGGTAGAGGAGGGAGAAAAGGTGAAATGCTGTTATGTGGATGTGCATGTTTTCTGTAAGCATCCCGGTACCTCAGCAGGATTGATCCATTTTAAATGTTCCTAATCAGCTTTCCATTGAGTGCTGGCAAGAGAATCCTTACCTCAGCCCTGGACTTCCTGACTCAACTTCTCTGTGAACAGGGCCAAATCCTTCAATGGAGTGGGATTCACCGACCCTGCCTTAGTTAAGTTTTTTAGCCTCTTTTTGTAGGCTAGTCACCTTGGGCTTATTTACAGCCAATGGAGTGAAACATTTGCCTTCAAAGAGTGATTCATCTCCTCTTCTGGCAGGTGTCTACGCTAGGTCAGATGAATCACCCTTTGCATGTGTTTATCTTTGAACTCCAAGAGTGAGGAAGAGCAGCCAAGTTAGATGTATAACTGCTGGTCATATGAAATTATATGACATGTATCTTACCCATTCTGTAAATTCCGTAAATATCACAGAAGTCATAGCATTTTGCACCAATAGAAGTTTATAGCATTATTTAAAAAAAGTGAAAACCTGTCAAAACCTTTTTCCTACAAAACCCCTTTTTCTGTCTGTACACTTCTAATGTGTTCTCCATAGACTTCATCAGGAAAGTTTTTTTTTTTTTTTTTCTTTTTCAGTAGAAGCTTTTTTTTTATCAACCAGATCAGGTCTGTAGCCTGACTAGCCTACAATTGAGATAAGTGACAGTTGGTATGAGTAACCTGTGATTGAGCCCAGAGCAAAACAAGGAATGAGCAGATTAGCTGCCACTGAGTAATCCAAATTCCTAAGCAAGACAGGAGATAAAGAAAAGAGGTGGGTGATGAGTAAGCAGAGGCATTACCAACCTCAGACAAAGAACTAGGAAGACTATTGTAGAGCATCCTTAGCTTGGAGCCAATGAGAACTGAACATGCCCCTTCTGTGGAGCATCCCCAGGTTTCCAAGACTGTGCTGCCAGGGACTGCCTTTCCCCGCTTACTACTGTACAGCTCCATGTGTATCCCTGAAAGCCCCTCTTAAAAGATGACTTGCCTTTCCCTCTCTGGCTGACAGTGGTTGCCTGATGCTTGGACTCAACCCTGTGACGATAGAGCCGAAAGAAAACTGTGCCTGAGCTTGAGATGGGCTTTGAAGGTCACTGTTCAGCTCTGAGCATCGTCCCAGCCGCTGCAGGCACTAATGTTTCCACACTATTTTCGGCACTAATGTTTTCTGTATTTGTATGCATTCCATTTGTAAATCTATGGAAAGGGAGAAGGTCAAAGTCTAGCATCAAGCCAGCTGTTTAAACCTGTTTTAATGCTAAGGCTGGTATTACAGTACAATTGCTTGTTCTGGTAGGTGGCACAGACCTGCTCATGGGAGACAGGAAGAAGTCGGTCCCTGCACAACTTGACAAAAGGACCTGGCTTGACTTGTGTGAAGCACAAGGTGCAAGCGAAGAGTAGTGTTGTGCAGTCACACCTCACTGCTAAGCGCTGACAACAAGCCCGAGAACAACAAAATTACCTTTTTGTTTTCTGAACACTCTGGGAAGGGTTATGGAGCATCTAAGCCACTGCCTAGGCATTGTAGCCTCCAGAGCTGGGTTGATTTCTGTTGCAGTGACAACATCTGGCCCTCTGGAAATGCTCCCTGCTGAAAGGGTGAGGATCACTTGGACAATCCCATCCAGACGTGGTCAAAAGGCCACCTCTTTCATGCACTTGTGCCCCAAAAAGGTGCTCAAGGGTATGACTGACATCCAGTGAAATAAGTTCAGCTACTGCATGCTATCAAAGATCTTTAAGGCAGTAGAAGGTTAGTTGTCTGGAAAGGAGAATGGCTGAGGCTGGCAGGTCACATATGATCTAGGAAGGATGGACATGGTCAATGATTCTGTCAAAGACAGTTACTGGGGATCTGTTTCTTGTTACTTCCACTTAACAGACTCCAAAATATTTCGCTTGTGAACTAAATTCTTCAAAGCCCACACACAATGTTGAATGAAAACCAGATAAGATAAAAAGTTAAATGAAAGTTTTTTTTGTGGTGTGTTTTTTTGAGATGTGCTTCCTTGTGACGACCAAGAAAAAAAGACTAGTTAAGTCCCTGTAATTTTGGGTTTGAGGTTTTTTCTTCAGTTTAATTTTTAAAATTTAAGCTGGATATCCAGGCTTGGAGCTCAAAATATTCAGCATGTGGTAGCATACATTACAGTGTAATGTCATGACAGGCTTAATTGCTGATAATCATTATAAACCTGCAATGATGGATGGGGCAGAGAGAAGGGATGGAGCCAATGACCTTGGAGCATTCAAAGGTAAAAAGACTCAAGGGCTTAATTATCCCTTTCCATGCACTTCCTCCGGTACCTCAGTACTTGCTGGTGCTCTTGTAAATTAAGGCAGAATTTGGCGCTCTCTCATGCTTTCTGTATGCGTTTTTGGGCTGTCTGTAGGGAATCTCAGTAGTCGGCACAACACATCAGTAGCCTACAGTTCAGCAGAATGATCCCATCGTAACAAATCTGAAGAGCAAAGAACTGCACCAGTGGTCTTGTGGCACAAAATATGTCAATATTGTGTGAAGCTGGAAAATGCAGTGGATCAATCAAGATATTCCTATATCAGCAAACTAGCCAATGTCTTTTCTGGACAGGTGGAGGTTACAGTCACTATTACTACTCCAGGTGTCTTAGCTTGGAGTTTATTGTTAGCAGAGACTCCACGGGTGTAATAGCAGTCTTTAATGTTTCTGGAAAAAAAGCTGCTTTTTTTTTTTAATAGGGACATGGTCCTGAAAAGTGGATTTTTGACAGGCAAATATCAAAGGGGAAAAAATAATTTTTAAAATTAATAGTAATTAGGTATCCATGGAGAAACTGGTGCTCAGCACCTGTTCTAGTCTTTGTCAGTGCATACGTGTATTTCTTGGATATTTGTGCCAGGAAGGGTGCCAGGGACATGCATAACCCTAAGTCTGTGGGCTATGTCACTGAAATCAGTTGGTGTGTTGATTTGCTTGAATGCTCTGATGGAAGGAATCTTATTGACAGGAAAGGATAATGCAGGAGTTAAGATTCAGCATCTTGTCCTGAAAGTGATGTCTTTTAATTTCAAGAATTCAAGTTGACAAATGGATCTGTACCACAAGAGCTGTTGTGATTGCTTCTGAAATGCTTTCCCAGAGCGTACCGCACCTGCTAAGTGAAAGCCTCCCGGAGTACAGTTTTATCTAATTGTGACAAGGATGATTATGAAATGCATCCATTACTTAGATTGCACGAGTCCTGTCAAAATAGGGATCCATTTTGCTGGGAATGATACATGCACCAGATACTGCTATTTTAGCAAGCTCATTAGGAAACACAAACAGATGAAAGGTAGGGGGTAGGAGAAATACATATTGTGAGTGAATATAGGGCTGAGGAACAATTTTTGCTTTTATGCTTAGATATCTTTACTGTATGGTAAAACTTATATGGTGCGTCAATTAAAGTCCCCAAAAGAGGACTTGAGTAATGTGTTTATTAACTTTACACTAGCTATTCACATAACAGTGATTCTGATCTTTAAATGTTAAAACCCAGGTTTTCTGGTAAAGACAACATGAAAATGTAAATGTTCTTTGTAGGAGCATATGTTATTTTACAGCTTCTAGAACAACATGCTCCAAGTAGGGACAAGTAGCTTTCTGAGTGGAAAAAAATTCTTAATATTTGAGAGGTAATTCACAAAATATATGTATTAATAGAGAAAAAAATTGCATTTTTTTCAAGTGTGTGCTTACTTGTGACATTCTTGAAATAAAGTATAGGTTAAAACAGTGGCTGTATGCCATAATCATTATGAACTTGATGTATATGAAAATGGTGTTTGAGCTGTGAATTGGGAAAACCTTTGTTGGGATTAAACAATTCAGCAGAGATGTGCAAGAAAGAAGCAACAACAGACTGTGTAGGTCTGAAGTTTTCTTGTGTCATTGGTAGTGACTTCAAACGAAGCACAGGAGAGCGCCAAACCCACCTCAGTGATCGTCCTACTTCTTATCAGGCTCGATGTCAAATAAACGTCACAGAGATTTAAAGCCTCAGTGATAAGGGTCCAATTGGAAATGCATTTCTATTATGCATTTATAGCAATGTGATATTGCCCGTTAACCAAGCAGAATTTAAAACACTTGAGCTGTTGTGAGATGCAGTTCTCATGGTCTAATACTAATTTTCATTGATCACTTTTATGACACAATCATCATCTTTGTGAGATTCAGCTTTTGCTGCAAACTTGAGGCCACCATAATTTGGGAATATAATAACCTGTGAATTACTAATAAGACAGCCTAAGGATCTCTGTGCCGCAATCGTTTAAAAGCAGTCTGGGCATGGGTTGTTTATCAGGCCTTCTCTGCTATAAGGAGCATTTGCTGCATTCAGATTTTGGCTACAAAATATTTATTGGATCTCATATTGAGGTGGGCTGCGTTCAGGGTAATGGGATCAAGGTTTTCAAACGTGAGTAGAGGTGGCATGAACACAACTGTATCTGGAAGGGCATTGTTTTTTTCTCTCCCTGGAACAGGTCTGATATGAATGATAAACAACAATTGTATATCAAATGCCATAGTCAAAATGGAAGAGGTTTTAAACCCTGGAGTGCACGTGACTGTTTTACTGGGACACATACAGGTCAGGCAGTTGTCCTGTATAAACTGGCTGTAACTGAGAAATTAATAGAAATACTAGTGGAAAAGCCAACTTTACCAGTAGCTTTGGAGACGTTTGAGTCCACATACCTGACTGGTAGCACTTAACGCTCTCTTTCCTTATATATAGATAAACATCAGGATGGCAGCTATAGCGATATAAAAGTTAACCTCATTAATGGACATGGTAATTTCTTGCAACAGTCTTAAATTTTAAATGCCACTGTTTACTTCTGACTGTGGCTGGTGAAATGAGGATAAGAAAAGCACACATTAAGGTTTCTTTGCTGTCACCCTTCCAGGCATAAATATGCGATGTGAACTTTTACCAGCTGGAATGGTTATTCTGGTGAATCATTAAATTTCCTTTCTCTAGGAAAAAAAATCCTCCCTGGACCCAGTGAATGAGTGACAGCTTCTCCTGGATGACAGTTAGAGGAAAAGCAAAAGGCCACATCCTCTGCTGGTGCACGCTGGCAGATCTTCATGGATGCTGCATTGATTTGCATTGACAGAGCGTCTGGCCCAGTGGCTATGGAAAGTTCAACATGAGCATTGGGTGGGTTAGGACAAAATAACTGAATTGTTTTGCAGGAAGGTGCCAGAGAGAAAAGCACATGGTATATTCAAAACAATCTTTCTCTTAATTAGTGCTTTAAGAGATGCCAGACTGACGCGTGTCCCATTCTTTAGGATTAATGAGCAGCTACTATTATATTTTTCTCACTTACGGCTTGGCAAACATACAGCAAAATGAAAACAATTAGGGAAAAATACAGCTTAAACCAGTGATATTTACAAAAAAGATAATTGGTTACATGCAGCCTAAGGTGGAGATATTACAGTGGCTGTTTTTAATCAGTTCATACACATGTTCTTCGTCTTGACATATCTATGGGACTATCTTGCTGTGACCATGACTAATTACGCACACCAATCATGCATTGCTTTTGGTTATAAACAAGTTAGGGCAAGAAAATGCTGATATAGAGTTCAGCCTGAAATTTCCTAGGGGCTCGGAGTCTGTCAAATTAACAAGACAGAAATATCTGGTCTTGTGTTAAGAGTTGCCTGAGTCTTCTACTTTTCCTCTGTAGCAGCATCTTAACTTCAGTGGGCATCTTCATGGAGCAGGTACTCATATCTTTATTTTTCATCTTCTGTGCTCTGTTTTGTTTCCCCTGGGTTTGCTGTTTTTGTTTCCCATGCTTAGGCTTTGGATCTAGGGCTGCTTAATGCAGACACTTATATCTAGCATCTGCATTTAAAATATTATCGGGAGGTATGTGTGTATGCATATATTTTTTTTTTCAAGATCAGGACCTTAAGCACAAAATCTGTCAGTAAAGAGTGATAGGATGGAATTCACTTGATAACTTTCTGAATAGGGCTGGTTTGAAATAAGGTCTGGGATTACAAGCAGTGTCTTGTGTACATGTGCAGCACCATTAGTTGTAATGCATGCCACTGAACACAGCAATTGGAGCTTGCTGCTCATGTATAGCTTTTAATAGCAAAAAAGATGCAATACATCATGACCAGTTTTAGGACCAAGGTAATTCAGATCATCTTTTTACTTTAAATGACATGGGGGGGGAGGGGGGGGGGAGGGAACCATTGATTTCAGATATTCTTTCCATAAAGCAGATAAAAAGTGTTTTGTTTCAGGCAGATTAAAAATTATTAATAAAAGGTCAAGAATACTAAAGTTAGCAAGCGGTCAAAGGCCAAATCCTTACCCACAGTGTTTTAGCAGTAGGAGTCATTCAGCCAGATGTTGCAGATGCTTGTTCGAGTTGCTCTGCTGCCTGTGCCGAGCTGAGTGCCCGCATCCCAGGATGGGGCTCTACCCACTGCATGAAAATACCTGGCGAGCTTGTGCATGCTCAGCCTCTTCTGCTGACCCTGAACCGAACAATCATTTCAGCTGGGAGTAGAGCTGTGGGTATGGTGGTGGGTTGTTTGTCCGACTGCCTCGCACAAAATGCAACGCCCCAAGCAGAGGCTGTTTCCTGCAGGTAGGATGGAAACTGGCAATACCTGCATCCACACCCTGAGCTCCCCGTAGCCAAGGGAGGAGGAAAGTGCCTAGGACAGAGAAAAAGTGGGAGGGAGGGAAGAAGTCATCACGAACAGAGGCTGGAATTGGGCTTTGTTTCTTTAATCTGGAGAAAGCAGTTGAATGACCAAATTATGGAAACTAAGACTGGGGTTTATGGTGGCTGTTGTCACTGCCTTCACGGTGGTAGGAGTTAAGTCCTCCTTTTCCTATTACTTTTTTTGATCTGAAAGTGTTTAGTAAATTTTTACTGAAATATTTTAATAAATTCACGTTCAATTCTTTGATAGTTTCCAACTGCACCCCTTGGCAAATTTTCTGTTCTCTAGAAACAATTTTTCTACTTTTAGTTAGCAAGTGAGCAAATAATTTAATTTCAAAGAATCAGTAAGCATAGAGAAATCATGATCTGATTAAACTATTCAGTGCCGTGAGAACTTTTCCCCCACATTGAATGCAAATCCTTGGTAAGACAGAGTAGGAATGCTTGAATGGATCTAGAAATTGCAAAATAAGAGTGTGTGCAAGCAAAACAATTACACGCCTATGGATTGAAGCCCTTTTCCTCCCTGATGAATAAACCACATGATTTAAAACAAAAGAGGGAAGGCACTACCAGCCTGGCTTTTCAGCTCGGTCTCTTATCTCAAGAAAGATGTTGATCTGTGCCACCTGAGAAGGTGGAGGAAGAAAGGAATGCATGTGAAATTTTCATAAACTTTCCCATAAGTACCCCAGTTTGTCTCCATCTTCATTTTGGAAGCAGGAGGGATTTGCGTTTCAGGCTTGTGTTTGGCGATCTGTGGGTTGAAACATCAGCTGCTCGAAGAGAAGGTACCAGTTAATTTTTTTAAGGATGTTTTTATTTATATATTCTTAAGCAGATTTATTTACATACAAGACTGTAACAGCTAAAAATGTTCTTTCAGTTTCTCTGTTTGCCAGGACTAATGTGGGCTGATAGAATAATGATTGATAAGAGTCTCACTGGGAAATTTTTGATTTTTCAATAAAATGGAGGGAGATGTAATTTCTAAGGAAAATCCTAGATTCAAGAATAGCTCACTGTTTCTTTCGTAGATGGGACAGGAGAGGGCAAATGTACTTTAAAACATCTTAGTTTAGACTGTAGGGCAGCGCAGTAGCCAATTGGAATATCTGCCACCGCAGAAGAATGAAAATGATGTTTGAGAAGGGTTTCTTCCATTCTTTGTTAAATGGAGCCCATTGAGAACAGCAGCCTGCATGAATTATTCAAGGGAACCCTTGGCAAATGTCATGGGGGGGTAGGGGGAGGCCATGATGGCAAGCACAGTTAGATGTTGAAGGGAAGTTACAGCTCATTGTGCAGGGAGATAAACTGGCTTCTGCCTAAACTTGAATATTTGTTATTTGCTGGAAACATGGAAGAAAAGAAATGTTGACACCTTCCTATGAATGTGGCTTTATTTTATTTTTTTTTTATTCCTGAAGCATCCAAATTCAGGTGTGGAGCTAGTGCTGTAAACTTCTATTTGTCATCACTTCCATCAAGATATCTTTTTGCCTGTAGGTAGGAGATTTAGTGAGTTTGAGAAAAGTTGAAAGATTGAAAGTGAGTTCCCTTTCCTAGACGGGGCTGTGCATCCTGTGCAACTCCAGCCCTGTGGAGACATTGGACTGGGCTGTTTTCTCTCTCATGAGGAGTTTCCATCGTTTTGCAAGCCAAGGGCAATCCTGGGAATTTCGTATGGAACATCTGAGAAGGGAGAAAGCCATACTTTTTGCTACTATTGGAAAGCTTCCCTTTGATCTGCTTGGCCTCTGGGTCAGGATTGTCATGGATAACCCTCCCTGTTCTGTGCTTTGTGTTGCTTGGAATATTTTGAACACCAGAGCTTTACATAGAAGACTGGTGAAGACATAACTACACATAATGCAAGATGTGAAAGGGGCTGGGTAGAGGAGTTTATGTATGTATACATCTATACGTGAAATGGCAGATGTAGAGACTCTCTGCTAGTGATAATGGGTTAGAAAAGGACCAGGTTGCAGGATGCAAGAGGGACAGGGTCAGAGAAACTAGATGGTATCAACCAAGAGCAAGTAAGAAATGTTCAAAAGAACACAATGGCTAGAAGCATAATGATTCCAAGAGCAGATGTGCTGTACATGAAGCAAATCTGGCTCGTCACTGGTCTCACCTGAACCTGGGAGCTCACCCCCAGCATGCAGCATAGCTCAGGCAGGACTGGCAGTGGTGCTAATTAGGGTGGTGTGTTTTATGACGGCACTATTAAGCAGGGTTATTTATACCATCATACATCTCACTTTATCGCTTGCTGAGTTCAAAGCTTTCTCCTTTTGGATAATGAAGCTCAGTGTTTTTGTACCTTGTGATGTCCCATTATTCTGCAAAGACACCATTGTCTATGAGGTACGGTGAGCTGGCAGTTTTATTCATTTACTACTGTTAAATACTCATATTCTGTATGGAGCTATTATGTGTGTTGTACTTTAGATAAGGAGCTGTAAATAATAACAAAATCTAGTTACTGAATACCCTTATAGGTGACATTAAATTTCACGAAGAAATATGTTAAAGCTGTGCAGAAATAACTTCCACAAGACAGCCTTAACTTTCAGCCTCAATTTCTAAATGTTGCCTGTTAGGTTCTGTGGCCTCTGGAGATTTTATTTTTATTCTGTGACAACAAATGAAATTTCTTTTTAAGAATATCAGTTCACCAAATAGGCCCAGATGGTTATGTTACCCTGGAGACCTTGGAGCGGTACCCACCTGGCCCCCTCATCCCTGCACAGAAGAAAAGAAGAAACTTTTCACACTAACACCAGAGGAGTGGTGAAGGATGCAAATTTAATACCTATTTTCAGAAGTCATTATCGGTGTACTAGGTTTCATATCTCTGGAAATGCTAAAAAAAAAAGTTGTTTCCGTAGGTAGATTCTCAAAGATAGGTACACCTCTCTTCCTTTTTAATGAGAAGGAATCCCCTTTGCTAAGGCTGTATATGTATGGAGATGGCCTCTCCTGCCTTCCTCTGCTGGAAGGCTGGGAAGAGGGTGCTAATCTTCAGGAAAGATGAGGTTGCCTTCAACTACTTGTTTCCCTGGTCTTAATTACTGTGTAATATTCAAGAAGCTTTTTTTTTTAATCTATAGTTCGCAGCAGATGTCTGAATAGGACTGTTGAGTTGCTCCAAGTATGGCTCTGTCAAAGAATATGAAACAAAGTGCAGAAGAGTAGGAATCAAGCTGCCTCAATCTTTTGGGTGATGGATACTTGAATGTGGACTATTTGGTGTGCATCTGGCATCAATACCTTAGGAGTATAGTCCTTGGAAAGGAAAGGGGATGTGACCACAGCCTGTTGAGATCCCACTGCCCTGGAGGCGAGTAGAGTGGGCAGAACCAACATGTCCAAGTGATGCAGCAAACCTGCCATGGGCCGAAGACTCTGAACTGAAGGACGAGCAGAGGGGGACAAAGTTGCATGGAAAGGCTGTGTGTGCTCACTTTAATGGCTGTTTCTTGAAACACGATGATGGAAGATCTCAATGAGTGTTAACTTCTGAAGAAATGCTATCCCACAGGTCAGTCTGAGGTAGGTTAGTTCTCTTTTGGAGATGCCCTGGAGAAGGGAGCAATGTAGCGTGTTGCCCAGGTGAGGAAAATCTTGACCTTGCTGACTCAATTGCAAAATTCCTCCCAGATCTGCTGGCCTCAGGACTTTAAAGATTTCATAGATTAAAAAAAATCATTATATGTTGTTCAAATTTTACACCTTAAAGTTTCTTATACAGACACATACACACTGTGTGTGTATATATATATATGCACATATACATCTATGTATACACATACAAAGACATAATGCCCTTTCCTACTGTTTTCTCTTTAACCCTGTGCTGGGGAAACATCTTATCCCCTCTCGTTTCCAAGTTCTTGTGCCAAACACTTGTTTATTTGCCTTTCCTTAGTGAACTGGCCCTTCCTATAGCACATCTCAAGACTTTCCTAGAAATGCCACAGAAGGGTGTACTGAGCTTGGCCAAATGCTGCCTCCTAAACACTCCTTGCTTTCCTTATTCATTATATATGTTTATATTTTTTTTCCTCTTTTTGACCTGAAATGCCCCTTTTGCTTTCCCACGTTGACTGCAGGAGGATCCAGATCTGGTCTCCTCCCATCATGTCTGCCACGGTTCCTCCTCTCCTTTTCACTGCATTTCCCCTACGCTGCTGTGTCGTGGCTGCTCTGTGTTTCTTTCCTACCTGACCCACTTTTTGTGATGCTTTTGCTGCTTCCCAGTGACAATATTAATAATGTTCTGCTGCTGCCCCCTTCCATCACACTTCTAAACATCTTATCTTTACTTTCAAGTAGTTTCAAAGCTTTCCTCTGCTCTCCCTTCCCTGTCTTTATCTAGTGCATCGCCCTTTCCTATTCTCTCCCTGGTTTCACACCCGTATTTGTCTTTCTGCCACAGACCTCCTATTTTTTTTCTGCAATGTCCTCATTTCCCAGCTAATTTAGTAGTTGCTTGTCTCTCAACTCTTCTTTCAGCCCTCTTCTGCTTTTGGTACCCATAAGAAGGCATCAGATAACTGAATCTTGGTGATGAGAAGAGATGTGTAGTAAAGTCTGTGAAGTTCAGCTTCACACAGCAGGTTTAGATGCTGTTTCAAAGGTGAATGCCTCTGTGCTGTCTGAGGAAGCAGGTGCCCAAGCATCATCTTTAAAAAGTTGAGATTTATATTAAAAAAAAAATAAAAATTCTCAGGTACTTTGCTGTAGGCTCAAAGGGCTGAGATGGGTCTGGGAAGCAGCTGAGCAACAACAGCAGGGTGGCCAGAGTAGCCAGCTCAATGAACAGACACCCTTTGCTCTTGGTCAGGTAGTCTCTCAGGAGCACAGCATTTCCAGATTCCTGACTTTTGACATACCTACCACGCTTTTGGAGCTGACATCAGCAAATTGTAAACTCCTCTGGAGTTGGTAGTTAGTTTCCAGAAACTTTGGATGCTGAGGCTTTCCCATGACTTGGGAGAGAGGAAATAGAAATACACATTTTAAAATACTTTTAATCCAGAAGAGCTCTACCATATGCGCCTCTCAGTAGTGTATTTAGGGAAATCATTGGAGAAATGACTTGGGGGCAGGGAGGAGGCCTTGCTGCTCAGAGCAGCTTCCACAGGTTGCAGGAAGGTGGAGCTGAGTACCCAGAATTTTTCATCTGTTATTGTGCTCCTGTAGCAGCCAGAGGTTTCAACTGAAACGGCAGCTCCCATTAGGGCAGGTACCATAAAATTACCGAAGAAGGATGTTACTCACCTCACCCACCTTTAGTGTAGATTTTAGTGCAACCCAGCCATTAATTTCTTTTTATAACCAGTGGAGAACAAAGAACACACAGAGAGCAATTCTTATCTTTGCAGAACATGAGTTATCTTATGGAATTATCTTTATCTCCTCATTAATAAAGGAGTTTTGGAGAGTTGCTTAGGATGAGCACCCAAATTTTTGTACATTAATGGGTAATCCACATGGACAAAAAGACACAAAAGGTTGTGAGAGGAGTCAGACTTACCTAAGGTTAGTAGTTTAGTCAGGAGTAAAATCCAAGACTTGTGGCTTGCAGTTCAGTTCTCTACCCAGTAGAGAATATTCTTCCCCTTGGAGAAGAAAAAAAAAATGAAGGAAAAGAAGACAGCATGGATTTTCACTGAGCAGTAGATAAGAGCTAGAGATAGGAGATACTGGTGGAGAAAACTGGGTCTGATGGTGGTTAGTGGAAGGTCATAGAGGAATTCCAGTACAGGAGAAGGCTTCTCCAGCATGATCACTGACTGACACCTGAAGGGTGTGAGGTTGTGTCCTGAAATGGTATGGCCTCGGTCCTGTGAATCCCCAAGTGACTAAGAACAGGACACCCTTCCCAACGGTCACCCGTGTCCATCTTGCCTCTGCTGGAGGTCAAACAGTGCGAACAGCGATTTGCTTTATCGTGGCTGCCTGGCTTCAATGGCTCTGTAATAAAATCCATATACATAATGACTTCATATACATTTCCAGAAGCTAATGCCTGAGATTTGGCTCATTAAAATCTAAATGGCACACTAGTAAAATGGAGTCTACCAGCATACCAGATTTGCACATTGAAAAGTAGGATGCAGTCAGATTTCTCCAATCATTTATGAGCAATAAATATTCAGTAGTTTAGAATAAGCATTTTCCTGCTTTTTGACTGCAGATTCTGGAGGAAAAGCTTGGGGACATGTGGGGACAGCACTTGCTAACGCTGAGGATATCCTTGCATGAATGAAGTGGGAAGGGTTCGGTGCAAATGACATTGGTCGCACAGCATCGTTCTGCAGCAGTTCTGGGATTTAATGCATCACTCTTGCACAAAGGACTTTGTTAGCAGCTGGAATAAGCCACTTCTCACAAGGAAGATGCTGAGAGTGCTACCTGCAGCTCAACTTAGTGTACAAAGCCTCTCCGCAGAGAGGAGGGTCCCACCAGGGAATACTGGAGAGCAGCTTTTCTGCAGCAGAGCCGCCAAAATGGTTTTGTTCCAAGTGCTTTGTTTCAGCTTTTCCTGAATAAGGATGATATTATTCAGTCAGAAGAGCTTTGCAGTTTGGAGCACAAACTGGTTTAGAATTGGGCCCAATTTATAGGGAATGGGTTTATTTCTGCAGTAATGGTTTCTTCTAGGATGAGAATGTTTATGGCCTTTCCCTTTGGAATCATTGTCGCTCAGACTAGACTGTCTAGACAGCTCAGTTTTCAGGCATATTCACGGCACTGTGCCTCTACAGTGGATAATAATACGTCAAAGCCATAATATTGCCAGCTAAGGCAGGCTCTGCAGGGGGAACTGACTCTGGCGTCTCTTTTCTTGGGAGGGAAAGTGGAGAAACTCTGGTTCTGTTACTGCTGTTCAGGAGGGGAAGGTGCCTGCTCTGCTGCTCCTCCAGCCTGCATATCTCAGGTGTGAGAGCCCTGAGGGATGTAGCCAGGGGTCTTTGGCTCCCAGATCTCCCACTTCATTAAATGCATGCTCCCTTACCCTAATGTGCCAGAATATCCAGAACATTTGCAGAAAGGAAAAGAGCCAGGAAGCTTTTAGTTGCCTACTTCAAATGATACATTCTTTAAAATACAGTTCCTTTTCGGAGAAATAGCTGGTGATTATGCTGTGTAAATACGATAATAGTTGTCCTCAAGGAAACAGAATAGGCTTTTCCCACCTGTTTGTGATTCCAGGTCAAACGGAAGATCTTGACCAGCTTGATCTTGTTTTACCTACCCTTTCCTTCAAGGATGCTCAAGAAGCATGGAGCGATTTACCATCCGTGACATGTGGCCAGACCAAACACAACTGTGAAGTTGTAGGCGGTGTTTTCCCATGCCTTTGAGCCTTGTAGTCTGCGCTTTTGCTCCCTTTGACAGCTTGGTGAGAAATCAGAATATTGTAGAAGCATAATTAATTTCAAGCAGATGCCCACTGGGGCCTTCTGCACAGTCTTTGTGATTTTAGGGAGTGTTCAAGTAACTTTTTTAGCTCATCTTAAAGATATTTGGAAGCTAAGAACTGACGACATTATATAAGTGAATTTTGAAAGGAGTACTCCCTTTTGTAGGCTACTTGCAAAAACATATTGCGCAACCTTATTCACTTAAATTACTCGAGGATCCAAAGTTGTAATACCTGCTCCAGGATTTCTGCACTTCCCATGAAAATAACTAATTGAATTTGGCACTTGCGGGCTTGTGCCTTTCAAACCCCTCAGGAAGCACAGAAGTGCCCCTGAAGCCTTGAATACCGGTAGAGGGTTCCCTTGGCCATAGAGGATTGTAGTTCAGAGAGCACATACGGGCTAGGCATCCAGGGCTTCCATTTCCCATAGAGGGGAAAAACTAGTTGCCACTGACGTATAACCCCCTTCAGGCAGTGGAAATGTGCGGAGTGATATCAGATGTGTTTCTGGTTACATATGCAGCGTAAATATAACCTACTGTGTATCTCTACTTATATGCAGTGTGTAGGACTGGTGGGCAGGCTTAGCACAGCTATCAGTCCTGTGGTTATCGTGAACCTGGTGTTTGCCCGTGGAAAGATTCAGAGGGAAGTCTTGGGAACATCCTTCCCTTCTGGATCACTGACTCCAGTATCTCTGCCAAGGAGACTGTGTCACATAATCCTTTTCAAAAAAATATCAAGCTCTGTAGTTTAAGACTCTACTACTCTTTATAGAAAGGCTGTTCCAGATTTTCACTGCTTTAACGGTTAGAAACTTTCTTTTAATTTCCAGCCTAGCTATATTCACAGTCAATTTTGTCCCATTTGTTTTTATGCCAGAATCACTCTGCACTTTAAATATACTGTTTTTTTTCTTCCCTCTGTTAGTGGTGTTTTGAGGTTGTTGAGGCTGTCTGTTTTATAATGAAAAGCAAGAGAAATTTTGTGGCATCTCAATAAATAATATCTCATTAGACACAGAATCAGGTATTCAACTAAAATATAGCACTTCTTTTGATCTGGGACACACACACTTGAGTTGCTGTGGTCCTCTCTAGTGGTCTCTCCTGCACATGAGGCAGAAGCAGAGGCAATGTCCTGTTGCTTACTGATGTTACCAAAATCTTTCAGAGGTTTGTTAAAGTTCGAGTACTTCTCAAAGTGTGTTGTGTTTGATCTGAGTTGCTGGCAGAGTTACCCAGCTATCTAGCCTCTGCCCATTTCAGGAAATAGCTTGACTATAGGATATAAATAAATCCCTTTCGAACAGACTCGCGGTGATTAAAAAACCCAGGCGCCCCCTCCCATGCATCCCCTGGGATTGTCAGCATCTGGTGTTGGTGCCAGCCCTGAATAGAGAAGCTTTCACAGCCTGCAAACCAAAAGTAAACCAAAATGAACCAATTAACCTCTAATGTGATCAAGATTTGACTGTGAGATTTGCCAGCTTCTCCGTGGCTTGTGAAGCTGGTGTCTGAATGAATGCAGCAGCAGTGATGAGCGTGGATGTGTTAGATGGGACTTGACATAAAGCAGGGCATTCCTCCATAGACGGTGTTAGAGTAACCCAAAGCAACAAATTTATGAGGTTTCTTTTGTTTCTTTTCAGCTTGTCAGGAGACACAAAGTGCCAGAGAATCTGTAGCTGTAGTCCAGGATGACTTTCAGACCAAAATGGCTGTATTAGTGCTTTGGTGGCTTTTATTGCTCATCCAGGTTTCAAATACTGCACTACACTAAAATTGTCACTTGCTTTGACCGTTGGTAAGACTAATGTATTTTTAAAAAAGAGTACATAAATCTTTACTCTTTCAAGAATTCAATTTTGGACTTGACTTTACTCATGAAAGTAGCCTGTGGAAGGAGTCAAATAGCGTATTTACTCACATGTACTAAAGTTTATGGTTTCAGAACAGTAATTTATCTGTGGTCACTTAGAAGAGATTTTTATGGTATCTTCAGCTGTAGGGTCTAAAATATGACCTGTTTCACATCTCCATGGGCAGACTACAAAGCAAGCTGGCCTGTTTCAAAGGTCGCTCCCCCTTTTATCCTGGTACGTTAAGGCACTGTGTAGGACAGACCTTCACTTTTTCCAAGGATGCCTACTACCTGCTGAGACTGAAGCTGGACCTTGTCTACCA